>NC_057945.1:6013599-6313599 GCF_018555375.3 Anguilla rostrata
AACAGAAGTCGCCTGACTCTGAGGCACAGACTCATTATTTTGAATATTCAGAAGCAGTCGCTAAATTTGCGCTGCAGCAACAGGCAACTGTTCACTGCAGGAGAAAACAGTGGTGCTCGGTGTAACCCAGGTTCTTCACTGTCTTGGAGAGTTCTCTCTGTGCTCTGTCAACATGGGTGGTGCAGGGCTGGAGCATTTCCTGGAGGACACTCGCACGCACACACACAAGCACTCACACACACAGGGAGGTACTCTTTTACACACACACACACACACACACACACACACAAGCACTCACACACACACACACACACACACAGGGAGGTACTCTTTTACACACACACACACACACACACAGGGAGGTACTCTTTTACACACACACACACACACACAGGGAGGTACTCTTTTACACACACACACACACACACAGGGAGGTACTCTTTTACACACACACACACAGGGAGGTACTCTTTTACACACACACACACACACACACAGGGAGGTACTCTTTTACACACACACACAGGGAGGCACTCTTTTACACACACGCACACACACACACACACACAGGGAGGCACTCTTATACACACGTATATACACAAAAACACACAATAATGCACTTTCATGCACACACAACCACATATGTATGAACACACTGGGATGCACTATGCTCACACACACTCACACACATGCACACACAAACAAACATACATGCACGTACACAGACAAATAAGCAAACACACACAGGCTTACACTCACAATTGTACTGATGCATGCATGGGCACGAACACAATCACATGGACAGGTACACACACACACACACACACACACACACACAACTGCATAGACAGGTGCACACACACACACATCTTTCATTCTTGCAGAACTCCCCTGAGTCCTGGCCTATAACTGAGATCTGAGGGAGAAGTTAAGTTTGCCACCTGCTCATACGTCACACAGAGGGAGGCGGTGAGGGAGAGGAACATTAGATGTCCTCTGGCCTCCTCTGGGAGGGCTTCTGTGACTGGAGGTGAAGCACTTAAAGAGTGATGTAAGTCCACTGGGGGATTCAACCTGTTAAGGCTCTGTTCCAGTGTGTGCATGGGCCCCATATTCTGGTATCTGTTAAGGCACTGATCCCGTGTGTAGATGGGTCCCCTGGTCTGGTATCTGTTAAGGCACTGTTCCCGTGTGTAGATGGGTCCCCTGGTCTGGTACCTGTTGAGGTGCCGTTCTAGTGTGTGACTGGGCCCCATGGTCTAGTATCTGTTAAGGCCCTGTGTTCCAGTGTGTGGATGGGCCCCACAGTCTGGTATTTGTTAAGGCCCTGTGTTCCAGTGTGTGGATGGGCCCCACAGTCTGGTATTTGTTAAGGCCCTGTGTTCCAGTGTGTGGATGGGCCCCACAGTCTGGTATTTGTTAAGGCCCTGTGTTCCAGTGTGTGGATGGGCCCCACAGTCTGGTGTCTGTTAAGGCCCTGTGTTCCAGTGTGTGGATGGGCCCCACAGTCTGGTGTCTGTTAAGGCTCTGTTCCAGTGTGTGGATGGGCCCCACAGTCTGGTATTTGTTAAGGCCCTGTGTTCCAGTGTGTGGATGGGCCCCACAGTCTGGTGTCTGTTAAGGCCCTGTGTTCCAGTGTGTGGATGGGCCCCACAGTCTGGTGTCTGTTAAGGCTCTGTTCCAGTGTGTGGATGGGCCCCCATGGTCTTTTATCTTTAGCTCTGTTCCAGCTCACCTCACGGATCTCCTTACTTGACTGAGCTACTCCCTACACTGACATCCTCATCACGTTTGGCCCTCTTAATTGGACTGACTCACTCCAAACACTGCCTTTCCAGGCCATGTCTGTGTGTCAGCTTTGATTAGATCCCCAAAGACACCACAACACAAAGGGAGGAAAACAAAGTTCAGTGTCTTCAATCTCTCGCAACATCCCTGTCTCTCTCTATCTCTCTCTCACCCTCCCCCCTCACTCACTGTCCCTTTCCCTCTGCTTCTGTTTCTCTCTCTCATACCACATATACAACATGCAACAAGTATGACCCACAACACAATAATAATAAGAATAATAGCAACAACAACAATAATAATAGCAATAACTATAATAATAATAATAATAATGATAATAATAATAATAATAGTAATAATTAATTAAGGTGCAAAGAAAATATGTCGTAATATAAAGAAATATGGTTATGATATAGGTTTACAAAATGTCTAATTATGGTACAGTAAGTTACCTTTTTTAAACTAGGTCAAGAAATCACAATTTGTTGATAACGAAAAACAAAAATGCCAGATTTGCCTTCTGAATGGCCAGGCTGTGGTCACTGACATGATATTTGTAATGTATTTGGTCCGGATCTCCCTCTGTTTTGAATTTTTAACGGTGAATAGATATTCTGCCAATTTTCTGTTTAGGGCCCAGTAGCATTTCAGTTTGTTTTGAGTTTTAATAGTTGCATGCCAATGTTCCAAATAAGAGTTTTTGAGGTGATTGATAATTTGGGTCACTCTAATTGATGGCGTGTCTGATGTGTTGTCCTGAAGCTGATGGTGGTGTTGGTCTGTTCAGTGAGCTTCAGGACTAGTTGGCTGAGGGGACTCTTTTATATGTTCTGCTCTCGACATAACAGGGCTTTTTTTTGTATACAGATAATTAATGGATGAAAGCCTAATTTTGTCCTGCATGCATTGTTTGGAGTTTTTCTTTCTAATTAATTTTTTTTTTTTTTTTTTCCACATGCAGGGATTCTGTAGGGTGTTTTTCCCATTTGGTGCAATCCAGGTTGGTAATGGGACCCCCCACTTCACTACCACAAAGAGCAATTGGTGTAATTACGCTGTCAACTATTTCATATATCCAAATTTTAATGGGAGGGTTTAAATTACAGAACCTCTTCTGTATGGTGTTAAAAGCCTTGCGTGCCTTCTCCTTCAGTGCATTCACTGCCAGGCCGAACCTCCCTGAAGCACCAATTATCAGACCCAGGTGCAGTAAGGAGAATTAGTGGTATGCCTAAAGTAAGCTGGAACTTATTTGAGATATCATGACTCTATCATGGTCTTATTCATGTTGTCTGTCAGGGCCCAAGTCTGGCAGTACTGCTCCAGCACATGCAGGTTCTGCTGAAACTCTTCTTCTGTATGGGGATGCAGGATGAGATCTTTTGCACAGAGCAGGACTTGGACTGCAGCCCTGTCCTCACTCCATGCCCTTGAGTTCAGTTGTTTAGAGTACATAGATTTTATGATGTCATATATTTTACCCCTACACCACATTGAAGAAGTTTGGAAAATAGTCCTTCATGCCGAATTGAAGCAAAAACTTTTAAAAAATCTATAAAGCATCCCAAAAGGTTACATGTCCACTAAACTAACTTCCTCTGTTAGTTTAGTGGACATGTTTATTGTGCAGGGTGTAAATGTGAGCTGATGTATGGTGTTTTGGAAGAAAGCCAATCTGACTTTTACTGAAGACACTGTTTGTTAAGGAAGGCAAGTATCCGGGTGTTTAAAATACTGCAGAAAACCTTCCCCAGGTTACTGTTCATATAGATGCCTCGGTAATTGTTAGGGTCAAATTTGTCCTCACTATCGTATATTGTATATCCAGATCTACCCAGGTTTTGAAGAGTTTCAGTAGGGCAATCTTCATTTCAGAGCTGCTGTGTTTTATCATCTCAGCAATGATGCTGTCAGGCCCATTGGCTTTGCCTGATTTGAGGCCTCCGAGTTTGTCTTGCAGCTCTCCAGTAGTTATAGTGGGTTTTGGTTGTCTTTAATACATGATTTTAATTGTTCAAGTCTTTCACAAATCAAATTGTGTCGATTCCGTTCTTTGGGTGGAATGTTTTGGTAAAGGTTTTCAAAATATTTTTTCCAAGTATTTCCATTTTGAATGGATAACTCTTCTGTTTTTGCTGAATTTAGTTTTTTCTGTGTTTCCCCGAAGTGGATTTGGTTTATTGCCTCTTAAATTTAGTTTAGCTTTGTGTTGATGTGTTCCAGTCTTTTATTTTTTGTTTATATTGTTTGAGTGTTTCTCAGTACCTTAGGCGTAATTTTGGTTTTTATGATTTTTATGTTCTTGGTTTAGTAGAGTTTTCAGCTTTATTCTATCATTTTACATTCCTCATCAAACCATTTTTCATGACATTTCTTATCATTTTTTATTTCTAGTTTTAACTTGAATTTCGTAGCTACTTTAAAAAATATATTATTTAAGTAATTTATGGTCAGATTTACACCTAGTTTTGAAGGTTGATACTGTGTGATTTGGAATGTGTCTGTTAGAGTTTTTATTTAATCACTGCCAATTGTGTAATTGTGGGCTGTTTGAAGCCCATCTGTAGGAAGGATTGGGGTTGTACAGCTTACTGGGCTTTGTATGTGTGTTGGACTGCTGTGTTCTTGATTTGAATGTGATTTGATATGGCTGTTTGTGGTCTGACAATGAATTAATTTATGGAGGAGGGGTCTAGGTCTGTGATGGCATAGTCTACCACAGTCTTACCAAGAGCTGAACTGTATGTATTTGAAATCAGAGGGACTCTTTTGGTAGAAATACAGTATTTCTACCAAAGGAGTCCCTCTGATCATGCCATTTATTCTGTTGAGACCAAGGCTTTGACATTCAACAGTTGCTTACCATTTTTATTGACTACTTTTATTGAGTGACACGGATTTGTTCAGAATACATGACAGTTTCCCTGGGTGCTGTTGAAGTCAGGTAGTTTACCTGTCCTGGAGTTAAAAACTCCACATAGCAATACCTTCCCCTGGGCCTGGAGGTTTCAGATTTCCGTGTGGAGATTTAGGAACACGTTCTCTGAGTAATAAGGGGATTCAGAGGTTGGGATATAAGCTGCACACAGGAATAGGTCAGATTGGAGGGATATTACTTTTTTTTTTTTTTTTTTGCCAGTACCGTATGATAATGACCCCAGAACCTCTGCCATGCTGGACATGTGTCTGCTTGAGGGATGGCAATATTATCTCTCTGCAGCCTGAGGGACAGTAAATTAATCTCCACTGCACCATGTCGGCTGGAGGATTAAAACGTCTATGGTTTTATGCTACTGATATAATTAGGATCTGTGCTCTTCAACCCGAACACTGAATATTCCAACATTTCACAGAATAGGGTATAATGACAAACTATAACATAGATCAATAATTAAAATATGATCGTAGACGATTTATTATACATATACATGTATACTTAGCCAATTATTCTGTTGATTATGTTGAGGAGTTGCCCTATTTCCCCCATCTCAGAACTGGCCAGGGTCCTTGGTGTTGCAGCAATAGCTGCATAACTCTGCTGTCTCTCTCTCTCTCTCTCTCTCTCGCTGGAAAGAACTTTGCTATTAATGATGCCTGGTTCGGGGGCCAGGATGTAACTGGATTTGCACTATAATACTTAAATCCCTGAAAGTTCATGCCCATGAATAAGAATTTTATTGAATTAGAATTTGAAAGGCAATAAGTGCCATTTTTCTAAAAAAAAAAAAAAAAAAAAAGTCACTTCTTAAAATAGCCTTGTTTTATATTTGTAATACTGCAAAAAAGTTGCTAACACACTATTTAGTCATACAGGGTGTCCACCCAACTTTGTTAGTATTTTTTCTAGGTTAATTACAGTGAATAGCTGACAAAGTTGGGATGATTCAGTTTGGTATACTTCTTTGTGTCGCTGAAAGGCTTTCTTCCCTAATGTTTTATTTTTCTGCTACATAAACAGACACATACATATCCAATCAGAGCCCTCTGGGTCAATGTACCTAAAGTAGCCGCTTACTAAATGTCCCTAACAAGTTGGCTCCTGTGTCTGAATTAAGCGGATCAATCTGTCTGTCTTAGGCTGTTCTCCATTGCTTTGCAGCAGAACAGTAATACAGTAAATGCCTGGGATCAGAGCAAAAGAGGCCATGTTTGACATACCGTAGATTCTGTTTTCTGTTGTGACCTTTGCTTGTACATGTGGTATGACATCAGGTAAATATCATGATGTGATACCCAGGTTAGTGCCGTTTGATCTTAGTTGTTCCTTTCAAAGATCATCATTTGACCCTGTCTCCGTCTGACTGTAAACTGGACCTCTGTAGATAGAATCTCTTTCAAGTTCAAAAGATCTTTGAGAGCGCACGGTTTGAAAACAGACTCTCTCTCTCTCTCTCTCCCCCTCTCTCTCTCTCTCCCCCTCCCTCCCCCCTCTCTCTCTCCCTCCCCCTCTCTCTCTCTCTCACTTTCTCTCTTTCAATCGCGCATACCGTATACACACACACACCATAACGCGCACCATCTCTCCTTCTCTTTCTCGGGTGCTGTCGGCCTCTGTGGATGCTTGGAGGTATTCTGAAACAGCCCCAGCCAGAAGACAGGAGGAGGAAAGGGAGAAGAAAAGCATGATGGGAATACTTAATGAGCCGTGGGGGCCCTGAAGATTAGGGGGCGCGCGGGCGAATGTCACTTTTCGCTGCGGCCCGGTGCTTCGGGGTCACCCTGCGACTCCGTGGCGAGGCAAAATCATCTGCTTTATTTTAATTGCCCTCTGCAGATCTTTCCGGTATATTCTAGGCATTTCTGTCTTTTTGCGCCCTCATTGATAGAGGTTAAAAAACAGCCACAGGGCTGCTGTGGATTGACATGTGGGAAAAGAAAAAAAAAAACCAAAAGATAAATTAAATAAATAAATTAAATAATTAAGTCTGTCTAAAGACGAAATGATCATCCTTCCAGGGGGACCATTATCTATAGTCCATGAAGCGAGGTGGACTACTTCAGTAACCAATCCTGAACCTCACTGAGTCAACATTACTGGAGAACATAAAAAGAGCTTCATTGACCATCTGTCTGTCAAAAAGCAACC
This sequence comes from Anguilla rostrata, assembly GCF_018555375.3. NCBI lineage: Eukaryota > Metazoa > Chordata > Actinopteri > Anguilliformes > Anguillidae > Anguilla > Anguilla rostrata. Next base: position 6,020,474 of record NC_057945.1, read on the forward strand.
AAAGAGACTGGGCTGTCCTTCCTAAAAGCCTGAGTTTAAAAACTCTGCTTTCTCCAAGCTGAGAGTTTATGTGAAAGACTGACTGTTTAAGTGGTACGTTCATTTCCCGAAGGTGCGATAAAGCCCGTGGAGTGAGAATGAGCTGTGGTTTGTGATTGATAGAGCTGTGGTTTTGCCTGTTTGGTGTTCAGCCCTGCTGGAGTAGGCCAATATCTGTCTGTGCAGGGAACTCCTGGCCTCCTGACCACAGGTCGAAGTGAGTGAGCAGGTGCCTCAGTTCAATTTATAATCAGCGTCAAAATGTACTCTGAGATTGTATGTGTATGGAGCTGCTCTGTAGCTCTTGTGTGTGTGTGTCTGCATGTTTGTGTTTGTGTGTGTATGTGTACAGAGGCTTAGGGTTTCATTTGACGCATTTGCCTCTACAGTGGAGTAGCTCTGCTGGCCAGAGGGAAATACTTGCGGGGCTCCGACAGTAGGGGGCAGCAGAGTGTAATTTTTCCTCATAAGGACCAGCTTCCATCATTCTGCATTGAGAAATTGTACTTGATGTCACGGCAAGTTGCGTTTCGGGGTGACTCGTCATCTTTTGAGGAGCGCTCAGCTACATGACTCTGAGATTTCATTTGTATTTGGAAGGAATATTGAGCTGGTATCTGCTGACAAAGGCCTACTTTAGGACAATCGTCAGTGTAGCCGCCATACAAATATTGTTATGCATCCGGTAACTCTCTTGACATATTATTCAATAGAAATATTATGCAATGGAAAAACCTGTGCTAGACCCTAATAGGAAGGTCAGAGCCGTTTTGGTGATTTTTTGGAAAACATATTTTGCCAGTTTATTTTTTTGTGACTAATGCCATGAATGCTACAGTATAATCAAATAACAACATATAAATCGCTAGCTTGGCCAGAAAATAATGGCTGTTTCCCTAACAGTAATACGGTTTTAAAAATGAGCTTCCCACTGCTGTGTAATCACACTTGTTGAAGCAATAAGCATGCCTTCTTTGTAGAACTGAAGTGCTGTATACTGTGCCACGCATGTAAAAATTTCATTGTTCAAAATAGCCTGTATGGAAGTATGAATAAAAAGTGTGTAATAATGCCTTCAATGTGTTTACATTTTTTTTATAATGACTGTTTTGTTTTTGGGGGTGTTAGTGATTAAAACGGCTGGATTCAGAAAATTAAACATATTTCACTTAATCCTCATTTTGCTGACTGTGTTTATGTCTGTCTTTGTACGTGTGTGTGTGTGTGTGTGTGTGTGTGTGTGTGTGTACATATGTGTATATGTCTGTGTCTTTGTGTTAACTTTGTTTTTATCCTTATTTGACATTCCCCATCTGATTTTGTGGCATTATTGATCCGTGCATTTTCAGGGGCACTAAGGCTAATTCATCAGCAATACTGCAATTGACAATTTGACAACACATAAATATTCTGTAGAGCACATTGCTGGCCGGTAAATGTGCTGGATTATTTCTGTGTTTGTAGATGCTTCTTCTTACACATGAGTGTATTTAAGTGCGCAAGTGAAGTGCCTGTCTGAAAGTGTGTGTGTGTGTGTGTGCGTGCATGTGCATGCATATGTATGTATGTGCATATGTGTGCATGTGAGTGTGTGTATGTTTTGTGGTGTGTATGTGCATGCGTGCATGCATGTGTGTCTGTGTGTGTGCATATGTTTATGAGTGTGTGTGCTTGAATTTGTGAGTGTCTGTGCGTGTGTGTGTGTGTGTGTGTGTGCGCATGTGCAAATGTATGGGTGCGTGTGTGTGTACATGCATGTATGTGTGTGTGTGTACGTGCATGTGTGTGTATGTGTATGTATGTGTGTTTGTATTTCTGTGTATGTGTATGCATGTGTGTATGAGAAAGAGAGAGAGAGTGTGTGTGTGTGTACATGTGCGTGTTTGTATGTCCGTGAATGTGTTTGCATGTGTATGTGAGAGAAAGTGTGTGTGTGTGAGTATGTGTGAGTGTGTGTGTGTTTGTATGTCTGTGTATGCATATGTGTGTGAGAGAATGTGTGTGTGTGTATGTGTGTGAGTACAGTATGTGTGTGTGTGTATGCGTGTGTTTGTATGTCTGTGTATGTGTTTGCTTGTGTGTGTGAGAGAAAGTGTGTGTGAATATGTGTGTGTGTGTATGTCTATTTGTATGTCTATGTATGTGTATGCATATGAGTGAGAGAGAGAGAGAGTGTGTGGGAGTATGTGTCTGTGTGTGTGTGTCCATGTGCAGTGTGTGGGAGTGATGTGAAGCTTGCCACAAGGCTGTTAGGATGCTGAAGTAAATGGAGATGTATCGGTCCAGGTGTAATGGGTCTGTTTTTCTTGGGTTGGCTAATGAGACAGTTTAGCCACAGGGGCCTTTCTGTGTAAAAAAAAAAAAAAAACAACAACTGCAAGAGGTGGAAAAAACACCATCTAGTCTGAGCCATTATGTTTGCTGAGAGAAAAGCTCAAGTCTCCCTCTCAATCCGATGGGGCGGTTATATCCCAGGGGTTGGGTATAGCAGAGAGGGAGGGGTCAGCAGTCAGCAGTGAAAAATCACACTATTATTAAATGAGTACAAAAACTCAAACAAAACAAAAACAAAAAGAGATTGGATTCACCCCGAGGTCTGCACAATGCAGTGGTATTTGTTACTTTTCTGCAGAAAAAAAAGTTATTTTTTTAACAGTGTTTTTGTTTTGGATGGAGAAATAACCTGTGTCTTAATAGCGCAATCTGTATTTGTTCTGCATTGTAAATATGGAGGTTTATGATGGAAAAATGCCTTTACTTGGTTAATATATCCTTACAGTCTTTGCATTATATATGCACTCCAATAATAGTTGTTTCGATGACTGCATTCTCTTCACAGGGTAAGAGGAAAAAACACAGGCCCAAGTTACTCAAAATAATTTAGGAAGCACTGGGTAGCAGCATTGCTTTGGAATAGCTACAGCATGTTTAGTTTGTGTTAGCTAAGGTAGCCAATATTTTTTATTGTAACTGGGCGTCATTTTGATATCAGTACTTTTAATGGCAGGCCTAGATTTTGCAAATGTCAATGACTTATAGTGCTTTGAATGTGTGAGTAACTTGCCATTTTTGTATGTTGAAAATGTGTTTTTTTTTCAGATATTTTATCACAAGTTAAATTTATTATGATGTCCATGTTTGTTGCATATACTTTCAGTCATGTGTGAAATGTATGATTCCACGTGAGTATATTTTGTGTTTAGAAATATATTTCCTCATTTGTTGGAAATATGCATACAGTCTTGGTAGAAGAATGACTGGAGCAATAAGAACGAGAATAATGTGTGCAAAATGTAGTGTAATAACCCCCCCCCCCCCCGAAAAAAAAAGAGGCGAAAGAGAGACTAGGTGGTCATTACCAGTCCTGTTGGAGTTCCATCAGGTGCTGGGTTTTGTGGCAATTAGTGTAAAACAGGAGTCAACAGTCTCACAATCCCAGTGGTGTTGACAACCATTAGTACCATTACCAGAATGTAATCTGCGCCAAGGAACATTGAACTTCAACCGCCAGCCGCAATCAGAGTATAAAGCACCAAGAGAGCAATCCTCAAAAAATTAAAATGTGTTTGTCCCTGCATAGAGATGATTACACAATAGTTGTGGTGGTTATAATATGAAGGAGTATGTCATTATCAACATATCCAGTTAATTGTCAGAAGTACTGGTGTGGAGGAGTGTGATCCTCTGCAATTGTTTAGTAATTTGGAGACATGATCTAAATAATCCCAGGTGGTGCTGGCGCCGCTGTTTCTCTCCCCCTGCTTGGCTGAGATTTCATTGGTTCATTTCTCTGTCCAGTTCCAGCTGGTTCATTTTCATTTTGCCTCCCTAGTTTATACCCATTACTGACAATGAGTAATCTGCCTGATTTTCCTTTTGGCAGGTCCCTGTAGAATATCAATAACCGTGCTCCATTTTAAATTGTGGCTTTCCCCGTCTGTATTTGGGGGGGGGGGGGCAGGGGGGCGCGAAGCACCGGCCGGGCTCTGAGCTATCTCCATGGTGATTCGTGTTTTTGTGTGCTGTGGCAGTGAGGTCACGTGATTTGCTCACTTTTCACCATTCATGGAATGACAGCATCTTATCTCTTTGAAGCTCCTCCCCTCCACAAGATGTAGATGATAAAGCACAGTGCACAATTAATCATGATGAGTGTATTAACATGATATTTTTGTGATATTATAAGATATATAATATTTACATAATATACAGTATGAAGCTATATGAACCGGTGGAGTTCCAGGAACTGAGTAGCTTGTCCTTTAAGGAACAGCTGAGAAGGGGTCCTGATCATCTTGACCATCATTCACCGGAAGTCGTGAAGGCCCATTTTTGAATGTAGATGGCTAGGTTTTGAATGTCAGCCATTGCAGAAGCATGATCACTTTTTTATATTTTCCTTTTTCATCTTTATAAACTTTGAGACATGACGTGAGAGCACATTCTTGCCAGACTCTACATGGCTATGTACAGTGGGATATAGGGATGTATTCTGATGCGAAATAGCAGTCATTATACAGTGATCATTACTCAGTAATAATGTGACTCAGTGATCGCTCAAATCAGAATCTGTGTCCATCAAAGCTACGGAATAATGCATATTATTTTACTTTTCAGCCATATAAATATTCTCTCTCGTCTATTCAAATATCTCTTAACCTCAATGCAGCTTTTGACAGTTTTCACCTGCAAGCTCCTGCTGTCGTCACTAACTGCTTTGGGAATCTGTGACACAGCTCTCAAGTGGTTTGCTTCCTACCTCGTCTGTCACTCCTTCCACGTTACATGCGGGGCAGGGGTTGCACTTTCAGAAACTCTTCACAGGTGTCTCCCATGGCTCAGTCCTTATCTCTCTTTACCAATCTTTTAATTCTGTCATCTCCATAGCCTGTCTTACCATTGCTATGCTGGTGATACACAACTCTTTCTTGCTCTCATCCCTGCCCCCCCCCCACCTGATACATTGGTCTTGGCATGATTCTCAACTTGCCTAAAAGAAATATCAACAAATCATTGAGCAAAGCTCAACTTGGCTCAATCTGAGATACTTTAATTCTCAGCTAGGTTCTCCCCCCACTGGACCTGTCCTTCATCCTGCATGGCACCACACTATCACCCTCTTTATCTACCAGGGTTAGGGTTAGGCCTTCAGATACCAATGAAATTCCTGCAGGTTACTGGGTGTCTCGTGGCTTAGCCTGTAGAGCACTGTCCACATGCTCGTTCCGAGCCGCGACGTCGGCGGTTCAAGTTCACATTTGTCGCACGTCTCTCCCTCTCTCTTCCCCTGTTCTTCCTGTCTCTCTACACTGTTCTGTCCAATGAAGCTGAAAAGCCCAAAGAAAAAAAAGAAAAAGAAATCCCTGCAGGTTACTGACAAACTTGAAAACAATTACCCATTTTCACCTGTATTCAGAACATAATTCTTTCTTTAATACATTTAGCTTAATAACGGTTCATTAAAAGTCCTCGGGGGTCTGCTTGAGTGTTTTCAATTTTTACTGCCATTAAGTTATTAAAATATTAAAATATTTTAAAATATGTATTTTACTTAGGACTGGTGTAACAATTTCATTTCTTGAACATTATTATTAAGGCTCTGGCAACAGATACCATCGTGGTCTCTGACTCAGTGATACTGCTGGAGGCACAAATGGCTGTAGTGGAAACAGTTCTGCTTAGCGGAATGATGCATGCTTAAAATTCAGAGAACCCAAAAGGATTCCAGTCTCACCTTTAAAACACATAAACCAATTAAATGTTCATAATTTTTCATGAAAACATCTACTCACTGGTCTATAAGCCATGACAGAGTGACAGCACAATGAGGCAGATGACCTTATGTGAGACAATGATGCCTTCCCTCTCTTGCTCTCTCTCTTTCTCTCCTCTCTCTGTCCTCTCTCTGTCCTCTCTCCTCTCTCTGTCTCTCTCTCTCTCTCTCTCTCTTTCTCTCTTTCTTTCTCTCTCTCAGTCACATACACACATACACACACACACAGGTCAGGGGTGGGATGACTGCAGATGGCAGCCAGACTTGATATTTGTGTCACATCCAGTCAGAGATTCACAAGTGAGCTTCAGCAGCTGGTCTTCTCCTTTGGCATGCAGGAGTGCGGTCTTCAGGACCCCCTGGGGATGTCTGTGCATATGCCCATCCTCCAGTCTATTTGTCATGTTTCATAAAATCATGTGCTTAAGGGTAGAGACTGTAACTATAGTATAGTCCCTCTCCACATATTTTTTCAGCCTGGGACAACTTGTTTGTCACCATTAGATGGCTTTCCTGGTAGCGTCTCCCAGTGAATACACGTGGAAAAGTGACTTTGAATACAAACACTGAAAGAACAGTAGAAAACACTGGAGACAGAAATATTGAAATGAGAGCGAGAGAGAGAGAGGTTACAGAAAAGCTTAGATCTGCTAAAACAGTACTGCCAGACCTGGGCCCTGGCAGTAAACCTTAACAAAATTAAAATTTTGACATTCCAAAAATTTAGGAACACCTTACATTGAACATTCCTCAAATTACAATAATTTAGGATTAAAAATCAGCTCTACATTTCAGTGAATGAACTAAGGGAGAAAGCACGCAGGGGCTTCTAGAATTATATCGCTTACTGGGAAATTCAAACAAAAACCGCAAAGTAAAATGAAATGTTATCTGACCCTAAAAAAGACAGTACATTGTAGCGAACTACCTGACCACAGTTACTGACAAAAAACTGAGAACCACCTTGACGAGGTGCAGACTCAGCAAGCACCACCTAGCCATAGAGACTGGCAGGCATCATGGTTGCCGGAAGAATAAAAGATTGTGGCAACAAAATTGAAACAGAAAAAACACTATCTGATGAAATGTACCAAATTGACCAAATTCGACAAAGATTTTACCCAAAAATGGCTCAAGAATGTCCCCAATTGAATGATTCACCTGATTAAGTTAGATTAACCTTCATATTAAGAGAAAAAAAGTTGCTGCATAATAGCAGCACAATTTGTGTTCTCTTGCCATACTCTGAGGGACAATGTGTGACCACCTCATGCGCACACACAGCATACACGCGTGCAAGCAGACAGGCATTCACTCATGCACACAACACACAGACAGACAGACACACACACGCACCCACCTAACATCACTTACTGACATTTTTGTCATAGGCCTGGCCTTTTAAAAAAAAATTAATTAAAAACTAATTCATAATCTAGCATTTAGTGTATATAATTGTATGTTGTAGCCACTGCTTTGGCAACACAAGTGCCTATATTTGTCATGCCTGTAAAGCACTTTGAAATTGGAGAGTGAGAGAGTGTGAGTGTGGACTCCATTGTGACGCTCGGTGCCTGTGAGAAACTGCCTTTATACATCTTAGAATTGTAATTAGGCTTCGAGTCTAGCTTCAGACAAAGTCTCAAAGATTCTGATTCATTTCTGCCTCCTTTGTTTCATTAATTACCCCAGCCTGCTGTGTTTGTAATTGCTTCAAGATTAAAAAATACAGCCAATCTCAACTTTCTAAAATGTGTTATTAGGTTCGAAGATTTTAATCGTTTTGCTGACCATATAATATACTCGGAAAGTCAATCAATCTGTATCGCTCGGAAGTTTGCACCATTTCAGAGGCGTTTTGCGCGCAATCCCCCCACAGTTAATCATAAAGTTTGGTGCTGTAGATCAAGCTCAATTAGCACTCCCGCTAACGTGAGCGGGCTCTGTCAACACCTTCCCCCACCCCAGTGTGTGTGAGACAGTGATGTTCTCCCTCTCGCAGCACCTTGTAAATATGCTCTTCCAACCCTCAATATCATCATATCATATCATTACTGTTGATTTTCCATAGCGAACCGGTGCCTGCCCGCGGCAGATGGGTTCCCCCTCTGAGTCCGGTTCTGCTCAAAGGTTTCCTCCTGTTATCAGTCAGGGAGTTTTTCCTTGCCACTGTTGCCCTAGGCTTGCTCTTTGGGGGCGGTTCTCTGTAAAGCTGCTTTGTGACAAAGCTCCTTTGTTAAAAGCGCTATACAAATAAAAAGATTTATTTATTGATCATACAGTATATCATATATCACTCATCAGTTTCATATCAGTACAAATTCCAATCATACTGCTGCTAATAATAATAATAATAATAATAATAATAATAATAAACTTTATATCTTGTGTATTTTACTCACAAGAAAACAAACTGCTTAGGTGCTTCACAGTGGAGCAACTCAGCTGAGACTAGAAAATTTGTATATTAGTAACAAATTAAGCTACTCATATATTTGTGACAAACATTTCCATAATTTTGGTGCAGAAGAAGGACATTCCAACATTTAAAAAAAGAGAAACATATATTTATACATATGTTATATTCTCTGATGAAGACCAGGACAGTTACAAGTGTTACAGCTTTTATTATATGTACAAATACTATGCATACACAAATAATGGTGTTTTCATTGAGATGGAATTAACCCATGTAATTCTGTTGCTGAATCTAGATATGCTCTCTGTGAGTGGAGGCTGTGGAATCTTTGCTCTTTGAAGCAACATACAGTATTTTAATGGCTGTCTGGAGACTTGCTATAACAGTAATCATGTCTAAAAACAGCTTTGAGATGGAAACACCTTAAAGCTGGTCTAAACATCTGTCCAGATGCTCCAAACATCTGTTCAGGCATGAAGGAGAGATTCTTAGGGACTAATTATAATTACTTACAATAAATGAGAAGGTATCTATTTTGGTTTTGTTTTGATTGTTATTATTCATATCACATGGAAAAAACAATTCATGTCACTAATGAAAAGAATTACTCATGATAATCTTATAAAAAGAGTCACCATCTTTCTATGAAAAAAAATAATGAATTCAAGGTAAGTAGTAATGTTGTATCAGTCGGGGAAAAGGAGTTTTAGCGGATGAGAAAAATGTATAAAGTCACTGACAACAGACGTGTCCCTTCAATACAATGCTCCTTTCATTCTGTTTGCCCATTGCTCTTCCTGTTAAAATCATGTTTTTATTGCACTGGCTCAAATGGCCTTCTCTTTGGTTTATGGAACGCTGTACCCTCAATTGTAAGGTTCCGCAGTCTCCCCAATGCAGCTATCAAGTAACTCAAGTTGATGTTTTTATTTTCCTTGAGAAGGCTGTCGTGCCGGCTTAGAAACCTGACTGCCTTTTTCTAATGGACACACAACTTAGGCTTGTTCCGGTTTAGCACACATTTAACTTTTATGTGTGTCTGAACCTTGACCAAGTGGGTCATTTGAATTTGAAATTTTTTTTTTTAAATGGCGGCATTGTGCCTCGCCCCTCTTGGCATCGGTTGAGATGTTTGACTGTGGAAAACTTCTGCAGTGTGTTTCCTTGACTGGTGGTATGGTCTGCCCTATTTAGACCCCCAGGTTGGGCTCTGTGAATGAATTGGAAAATAAAGTGGTTTCGTCATTCTGAACGCCAGCACATTTAGGCCATTTCTGGTAAAAATGAAAAAGAATTTTTTTAACCTTCAATCATCTCATCATGGTATGACATTGAAATATCATGTCCATGATACATGTCATAATTATACAACATCTGACAGTCCTTTGTCATTACTTATTCCTCCTTTATGACATAAATGTTTGTGTTTATTCATGCTCATTTTATACTAGCATCTCTCATGGGCTACCTGCAGTAATTTATACACTGTTAAATTTCAGGCAGCTAATAGGGCATCAATATTATTTGGAGTGTGAACTCACCAATATAAAACATGTTGAGTGTGTAGTTATATCTACTCAATTTGTGGCCCTTACCTACAAACCACTTAAATGGAAGCCAGTGTCAGTATTTATTGCTGATTCTCTACCTGATTAATGCTTTTGGAGCCTTTAAGTAGTCTGAGCTGGCTGGCAGCATATCAAAGCAAATATTGGACCAAAGTCTTTTGTACTAAGAATGATTCCACAAATGTAGTCGTTAACATGAGTGTTATCATAACACTGAGGTTTTTCTAGGACACATCCTCATCACGTAGTCTTTAAACAGGACACCAAAATCACAAGATGAAGGTTTTTTTTAAAAAAAACTTGCAGAAGGAAGCTTCACTGAGAAAAGCGGACTAGCATGACCGCTACGTATCGGGAAAGAAAAAAGAACAGCGGGCTTGTGAAAGTAAAAATACATCCCTTCTTCAGCCTTGACACATGGTTTAGTTGTCTTCTTCCTTTCAGATGCATTATTTGGAGGATATCTGTGTTTTATGTGCCCACAGGCTTGCTGAATTTCCAAATATAGTTTCGAATAGTGACTTGAAACAATTTAGAGAACATTGGGTGTCATTGCTTTGGAATACAGCTTCTTTAAATTCGGTGAGGTGAGAGAGCCTATTTTGTTTGTAGTACAGCAACTTGGCATCATTTTGATATCAATACTTTTAATAGCAGGCCTAGATTTAGCCAGTTTGAATGAATGAGTTGTAGACAGTGCTTTGTATGTGTGGGTAACTTGTTATTGTTTTTGTTATGAGATCTTAATATACACTATCAGAGCAAAATGTACTCCAGGAGAGTTGAGTGAACATTGGACAGTATTTTAATTTTGATTTTAATTTTCACCTAGATGTGGGCGCAACATGAAATTTACAAGAAATAGGGGTGTCCTTACACCTGGTAATCTGCTGACCCCCTCAACAGGTTACAGAATTTAAATATGCTCAAGATTTATTTAAGTTAAAATGTATGATCAAGATATTGCAATGCATTAATAACAGCATATTTATTTAGACAGCATATTTACATAGTACACTCAATGTTTTACAAACCAGAGGGCAGCTGAGCTGAGCTCCCCAAAAAAGACCTGAGCCCACCAGTGTGCAATCGCAACCCTACCCCCCCCCCCAGTCCACAATTTCAGAGACTTAACCCCCCCCCCCCCACTCTTGAGCTGCCGTTGGAACAGCTGTCAGTCCGCCAACATATTGCAGACTGGCACCAGAGCGGTAAGGCTGAGGGGAGGCACTCAGCTGTTCAGAGAATGTGAAATAGTCAGCGGCTGCCACTATTGCCACTACGGGGTCATGTGCAGACTTTTGGAGGTGACACACCCCACTGGTGTCTCTGCAGTGACACACCCACTGTTGTCTCTTCAGTTCACCACCCACTGGTGTCTCTTTAGTGACTCACCCCACTGGTGTCTCTTCAGTGACACACCCCACAGGTGTCTCTTCAATTTGTAATAAAAAAACAAGTAGCTGACTTTTCTTTGTGGACAACCACCTGCCCTCTAATGAAAATCCAAAAGGTTTCACAAATAAGAATAAATAAATGTTTTAAAAATATAAGAAAAGTGCCAAGAGAGGGCACTTCGTGACCGCAGGCCAAAGAGGCGGAGGCTGGCACCTCCCCTCAGGCCTCTCTGTGCAGGTCGTGCCGCGTGCCGCTAGCTGTCCGCGGTGGCGGCCGCTGGCAGACGGTGGGCGGAGGAACAGCTGGCACTGGTGGCGGTCCAGTTGGCGCTCGGTTTCTCTGGAACTTTGCCAGCGGGGTTGTGGGGTATTGGGCACCTCGCACCTGTCATGCATTTCCAAACAAACCTGAAACTTGCAGAGAATTGACTGAGGTTCAGGGCTGACTCTAGCCATTGTGACACCCTAGGGTTGAGCGGTAGGGGGTAGGGGGGGAGGAATTGATTGTGGACTGGGGGGATTTTACTGACTATCATGAACACAATGCATTCAATTTTCACATTTTTCCCTTTATTTACTGCCCTCCCGTACGGGGGTTGCCCTAGGTGGCTGCTTATATCGCCTATGCCTACCAGACCTGGATCAAATATTTTTCTGTGCTCTACTGATCTTGCCTGGTGTAATTGAGCCAGCCAATATGACCAGAAGGCGGGGTTTGCACTTTTTTGAGAGTATTTTATTGGTTCCAATACACCAGACAAGATCAGTAAAATGTAGAAAAGTATTTGAATCCAAAACAAATATGTAATTCACCCAGGTCTGATGCCTACACCCAGCCCTGCTGCAGCTTGATAGTCAGCCACCATGCTTTACACCAATCACAGGGCAGCCTGCGTCTGCAGCCTTCACGCTCTGGAGTCCAAAAGCTTTATTCGCAAAATGAAGAGAGAGACAGCCTAAGACGGCGGCCCATATGGGTGCTTTGCAAAAGTGGGGATTTTGTATAAGCTTTTTAAAGGAACAGATTGCTCCAAAATCTGGTGCGAGAAATCTGTGGTGTAAAGTTTGCTTTGTTGAACCAACCAAGGATTAAGCAGTGAAGGAAACATCTGTGCTGTATGTCACCAGGAGGCACACATTCATTCTGAATTCAGTGATGAAGAAATAAAAAAGAATCGTTATACTATTTATTTATATTTATATTTTATATTATATTTTATTTTTATTAAATGTCAAGATTATATTTTACATTGGTAAAATGTATGAGGAACAGATTAGAATTGCAAATTAGTTGTGATGTCTGATGGCGATGGCCTCGAAGCAAATTTCATAGGAAGAGGTACGATTGCTGCTGGGTAAGATTTTTGTGATAAAGAATGATTGCTTTTTATAGCTAAAAGATGTGTTATAAAAAAAAAACACCTCCATTTTCAGAGGGCAAGAGGAATTCATCTTCTACTGTCATCTGGACAAGTGTTAAAGTTCAGTCCAGGCAAATTTAAGAAACATAGTAAAATGTAAAAGCTTTAAAAATTATGGGATTCTTTATTCATAGATAAATGATTAAAAAGGTCTCTGTGAGCAGAAAAAATCACTCTAAAGCCCTTTTTGTGTGTTGTTTTACCTCTGGTTCATTTTCCAGCATGTCCCACTGTTCTTTACAAAAAAGACCTTTTACTGTGAAAACCATTTCAGAGTTGATAATTTACCCCCCAAATTAAATGCACTCAATATAGTGTCTCTACATGCTCAGGATAGCCAGAAAACAAATTAAATTATCAGTTTATGGGCTGGTAAAATATTTTGGTTTCCACAAAGGCATAACTAAGTGGCAAAGATGATGACACAGTTCTTCAGGTACTGTGGAATTGTTAAAAGGTCTATAAAAATGACTCACTTCTCCTTCGGAAGGCAAGGCCCACTGAATGTGTGTGTACACCTGTGTACGTGTGTGCATGTGCGCATTGCACGTGTACGTACGCACGCTTGTGTGTGTGTGTATATAGCTATAGCATAGTGGGTAAGATTTGAGGCTTCTTATTTAGGGATGCAACTTTTACTTTGGACTAAGATAGTTCAGATTTGGGGATGGCAGTGTGGTTTAATTGTTTTTTACGAACTGAGCTTTCAGCTTTGACTTTGCAGGCTTGATTCCCATGTTGGGGGAATTGCCATTGTACAAGCAAGGTACTTAAGTTCTTATGACCACCAATGTCCAATTAAATTTGACGCTAGCATTTAATAATAATCATTTTAAACAGAGGGGGGAAAAGGGTTTAAACTGAATTACAGTATAGTATAATCACTGTATAAATGGATTGTAAAGAATGTAAGCTGTGCGTTAGAGCATCTGACAAATGCCAAATTTTAAAGTGCTTATGTGTGTCCGTGTTGGCGTTTGGGCAAAATGTGAATTTTTCACTAACAACAGAACCTTGTGATTCTTCAAGTGTGTCCTGTTTCCATGACGATGTTAGGTTTGTCACAACCGTCAGTCGTTCCAGTGGAGGGGCTGGAAAGAAACCATTAGAATCGCTCTTCCTCTTGTCTGCCTTCTCAGCATGAGCTTTTAATGAAGCATTAACCCCGGGGCGACACAAATACTAGCGCCCACTGGTGGCTACTCGCAGTACAGCAATGCTACATGTGCAAAGGAAGCAACTGGAGGCGACCTCAACCAATTAAAAGCCACGGTAGCCTAATCGTGCAATGTTCTGCTATGCGATACTGAGATAAACATTGTTAATACAATGAAAAAATGTCAGCTGAGTATGTTGCTTATGCGTGTTTCTTGTTGTGTACTACTGCCTGTCCCAGATTACCTGTCTTCTGCTTCTTCACTGTGGAGCAGATGTCTGGTAATTGAATTGATATTTGTCTTCCCGTGCTGTGAATGAAGTGTGTGTCATTTGAATCATAATCACTGCGTTTCTGTGACTCCTCATTCATCATTTAATAACATTCTCATTTTGGTTAGCTAACTAATTCATGTGCCAGAGTGGGAAAAAATGCACTAGCGGTACTTTGCACTTACGTTATTATTTTACTCAGGAGGTTATTTCCATACAGATGTAAATACAATGCGAATACTTCAGATGCACTGCCCTCCAAAAATACCAGGACCAGGACCAGTGATTTGACATTTTGACCAGAACTCAGAAGGTTAGAATGAAATCCTAAAATACAAGAAGGTTTATTTATTTGTAACACCCAGTCTCAGGGCTGTGCAACCATACAACAAATCTTTATGCTATTAGCAATGTGAAGCCATCCTCATAGAATTCCAGAACTAATTTAGACAGTGGGACTACTGGGTAGCTCATTCGGTTAAGGCACAGTTCCAGTGTGTGGACAGACCCCATGGTCTGGTATCTGTTAAGGCACTGTTCCAGTATGTGGATGGGCCTCATGGTCTGGTATCTGTTAAGGCTCTGTTCCAGTGTGTGGATGGGCCTCATGGTCTGGTGTCTGTTAAGGTTTGTTAAGTTGTGTGGATGGGCTCCATGGTCTGGTATCTGTTAAGGCTCTGTTCCAGTGTGTAGATGGGTCCTATGGTCTGGTATCTCTTAAGGCTCTGTTCCAGTGTGTGGATGGGCTCCATGGTCTGGTATCTGTTAAGGCACTGTTCCAGTGTGTGGATGGGCCCCATGGTCTATTTGGCTGACAGCCCTGCAGGCAGTGTAAAGCTGGCCTTAGCAGCACACAAGGAATGAGGAATTCAGTATGCTTAGTAGACCCTGTCTCTTCGTACAGCAGTGATCAGTTCCACCAGTTCATTTGTCTGCTTGCTCAAGCTGCACATGAAGAGTCTTCCTCAGACTCATGTCTGTTTGAGCTCAGAGTCCAGGGTTTCCCCCAGAAAAGTTGTTAGGCCCGGTGGCAAGTATCTTTTGACAGGGCCTGGCGTGGGCCGGCGACAGACTGGTGGCAGCATTAAGGTAGGGCCCTATATTTTCTGTGATAACAGAATCATGGACGGAATCGCGGAATTGAGAATTTAAAAAAGCTATAATACAGATTCCATAGGGCCCTACATTAAGTCAGTGCTAAAAGCTGACTGGAGATTTGAAAATATGACTACATAATGTGAATGTTGTTATAAATAAGTCATTTATTCAACACACATTTAAAAAAAATCAACAACTATTTACAGCATAGCAGAGTCTTATAAAGAATTTGACAACAATGTACAGTCTTGGAATGCTGTGTTTTCAACAACAACAAAAGAAATTAAATTAAAATAAAAAATATCAAAGTTTTTACACTGTACAAAAAACTTGTATTCAAGTCCTCATTGGCTGCTGAATCATACAACAAGCCTTGGAATGCTGGGCACATTTAAACATTTAAAAAACTGTCTAAGGTTTTTTGGCTTTTACAGTAGGCTACCTTTTCTCCTTGACATTATCCCTAAATGGCACAAAGGAAGTAGCCTGTGTTACTGACTGTTTGGCTAGCTAGCTAAGTTAGCTACATGACCACGTTGTCATAAATTTTTTCCCGACCGTGAAAACAGCCTGACTTGTTTACATTTCGAACAGATGTGGCTCCTGGGTAAATCTATCGTTGTTTCCGCAGCACTTTAGACACAAGCAATATCGAAAAAATCATGAAATTTCTTCTTACCATGAAGAGTGCCTGACCCTCAACCGTAGCGTTTTTTCCCCAAAGATGGTATTTCTAGATATAGCCTAATTTTGCCGCTGTGTTAACATATTTCTACGGTTGACGGGCCGCCGGGCTTGCAATACACTGGCGGAAACCCTGGACTCTTCCTCAGACTCATGTCTGTTTGAGCTCAGTGAATCTTCCTCAGAGTCATGTCTGTGAGCTCAGAGTCTTCCTCAGACTCATGTCTGTTTGAGCTCAGTGAATCTTCCTCAGACTCATGTCTGTTTGAGCTCAGTGAATCTTCCTCAGACTCATGTCTGTGAGCTCAGAGTCTTCCTCAGACTCATGTCTGTGAGCTCAGAGTCGTCCTCAGACTCATGTCTATTTGAGCTCAGTGAATCTTCCTCAGACTCATGTCTGTGAGCTCAGAGTCTTCCTCAGACTCATGTCTGTGAGCTCAGAGTCTTCCTCAGACTCATGTCTGTGAGCTCAGTGTCTTCCTCAGACTCATGTCTGTTTGAGCTCAGTGAATCTTCCTCAGACTCATGTCTGTGAGCTCAGAGTCTTCCTCAGACTCATGTCTGTGAGCTCAGAGTCTTCCTCAGACTCATGTCTGTGAGCTCAGTCTTCCTCAGACTCATGTCTGTTTGAGCTCAGTGAATCTTCCTCAGACTCATGTCTGTGAGCTCAGAGTCTTCCTCAGACTCATGTCTGTGAGCTCAGAGTCTTCCTCAGACTCATGTCTGTTTGAGCTCAGTGAATCTTCCTCAGACTCATGTCTGTGAGCTCAGAGTCTTCCTCAGACTCATGTCTGTGAGCTCAGTGTCTTCCTCAGACTCATGTCTGTTTGAGCTCAGTGAATCTTCCTCAGACTCATGTCTGTGAGCTCAGAGTCTTCCTCAGACTCATGTCTGTGAGCTCAGAGTCTTCCTCAGACTCATGTCTGTGAGCTCAGAGTCTTCCTCAGACTCATGTTCGTTTCAGCTCTGTGAGCTCAAACAGCTCTGTAGCTCTTCAGGACCAGGGCTGGGGACCCTAGCAGACCCTGCCGCTCTCCAGGACCAGGGCTGGGGACCCTAGCAGACCCTGCGGCTCTCCAGGACCAGGGCTGGGGACCCCAGTAGACCCTGTGGCTCCCCAGGAGCAAAGGTCCACATACAGTGCTGTGTAGAGTCACGCTAATCGAAGAAACTGAAAGTAGTGTGAGAAAAACTTGCTCTGCTTTTCATACTGTGACTACAACTGAAGAAGGCCAAACTTGTATTTTTGAAATTAAAATATCGCCTTCACTTTTGAAATGTACGCCAATGCTTTTCTGCCATGGTGAAAATATTTTCTACTCAGAATCTCCTTCTAAAATGAGAAACATTTTTTTTGAAATACTATAAATGCACATAGCTTATCGAAAATGGTATACAGAATATGCTCAGTGAAAACAGTTTCAGACTGATTCTTTGTACAGCCCCAAACATTTCTGAATTATTCTTAGTGAATTCATACTTATCACAATATCATGTGAAGTGCTCCAAGATTGCAGAATCTCGCCATATCTCAACCAAAGGCTAATTACTCTCTGAGTAATTGGACTTTGCTGAATTAATTCTGTCTATCATTTTGTTATATCAAATTCCTTTTCTAGTTATAACAAGAAATGTTGGTATGTCATTAAAATGAAAAAGGATGTCATTATAATGACAAAAGTTTCTCGTTATAACAAGATACTGAACAGAAAATATTTTTCCACCGTTGCAGAAATATGCTGCTGTAGAAATGTTTAAAAGTTTAATGATTTAAATGCCTAATTTGCTTTCTTTTGTAAAAATATTAAGCAGTGCATTCTGGGTATGGTGACCCAGGCCTGTGCGAGATCCACTTTTTTGGAAAGTATGGCATCTCCGTGGAGCTGTGGGAGGTGCTGTGGTGTCAGTAGTGAAAATGGAAGATCTCGCCGTGATCTCTCTTTGAGCTCGGGCTAAACTCAAAGTAAGCTCAATGTAAGCTCTGCACTAAAAAACCCAGATCTCCTCCGGCACTCTCACGCCAGCGCCGAAACCCGTGGTGTTTATTTATTTATTTATTTATTTATTTTATTTTACTTTTATTTGACCAGGAAATCCCTTGAGATTAACATCTCTTTTTTCGAGGGAGACCTGGCCAAGATAGCACACCATTACAAAGGTACAAAAATGATAAAAACAGAGCATGTTGAAAGCAGACAAGGAACAACAGATGCATAATACAAAATACAAAATCCAGCTTATGAATAACAATTGCGCTCTTCAGTTACACAGTTTTTTTTTTACCAGAGCTTTGAACTCTCCCAGAGAGACAAAACCATTAAGCTGCAGGGTGTTCTGAAGGTTATCACATGACCAGGGCGCAGAATAGGAGAAAGCTGTTCGACCAAGTTCCGAGCAAATCCTGGGTTACCTTTAGAGCAGCCATCTAGTGGAGCTAAAAATTATAACAGCTGGTGGTATGTGATAGGAGATTACACAGATATAAAGGGAGTTTACCCAGTATGGCTTTGTAAATAAAAACATACCAATGCTGCAGTCTCCTTAGGCTTGATGAAGACCAGGAAACCAAATCGTGAAGTATACAGTGATGTGTACGGGACAGTGAGCTGGAGTCGGTGTGGGCCTCATGCATATGCATCCATGCGTCTCCTTTGATGGAGAAAGCAGAAAAGGAGATCAGCTTGTCAGATCATGCTCTTGCCCTGGGATGGATGTCAGATTGTGAGCCGAATGCAGGCAGACCATTTTTTGCTGAAGGCACCGTAGAAGATAAGTGCCGTTTTGAAAGTCGCGTCTCTTCCACAGTGAATGTTTTTTTGGGGTTGAGATGTACGCATCCGTTTCACTGGAAATGCTTTGGAGGGCCACCTGTCACTGGCCAAAATATAAGGCTTTCAGGGAGAGTGGCTAACTTTATTTTGATGCTATATGTCCATGTATTTGTGAAAAATAACGTTTGGGAGAAAGTAATTTTTTTCTTCATTTGGCTCTGTACTGGAATTTTAGATTTGTAATCAAACAATTCACTTGTGGACTCAGCACAGCTGAGTCTTTCAGCTTTTCTGCTTTTATTAAAGGGTATTTTTATACATTACATTACATTACATTACATTATAGGCATTTAGCAGACGCTCTTATCCAGAGCGACGTACAACAAGTGCATAGGTTTCATGATGTAGAGGCGCAAAAGAAACACTAGAGTGAAGTAAGGATCGTAGTGCCAGAAGTGACCACATCGATCAGGACTCCAACCCTGTAGAGTAAGCTTGTTCAGCAAGCAAGAATCCTACCAAGTACAAACTAAGACTTGATTCACACCTAATCATACAAAAACAATCCTGCCAGATACACTAACATAATCAAATTATCCTAGCTAGATACAGTGAGCTGAACTATAGGCTAGAGAGGGGTGGGGAGAGGTGCAGCCTGAAGAGATGAGTCTTCAGTCTGCGTTTGAAAGTGGTGAGATTCTCTGCTGTTCTGACCGTCACGGGGAGGTCATTCCACCAGCGAGGGGCCAGGACAGACAGCAGACGGGAGCGGGAAGTGCAGACGCGAAGAGGGGGAGGTGCCAAGCGTCCAGAGGTGGCCGAACGGAGAGGTCTGGCTGGCGTGTAGGGTCTGATGATCCTCTGAATGTACCCTGGTGCTGACCCCTTAGCTGCCTGGTATGCAAGCACCAAGGACTTAAATTTGATGCGAGCCATAACAGGCAGCCAGTGGAGGTCAGTGAGCAGGGGGGTGACATGGGAATGTCTGGGGAGGTTGTAGACCAGACGCGCTGCAGCATTCTGGATGAGCTGCAGGGGTCTGATGGCGGATGCTGGCAGACCAGCCAGTAGCGCGTTGCAGTAGTCCAAGCGGGACAGGACCATCGCTTGAACCAGGAGCTGGGTTGCGTAGGTGGTGAGGAAGGGGCGGATTCTCCGGATGTTGTACAGGAAGAACCTGCACGTTCGACTCACCGCTGTGATGTTCTGGGAGAGAGATATACATTTTGGTTTCACCATATAGAAATTACGGCACTTTTTATAAATAGTTCCCCCCTATTTCAGGGCACCATAATGTTTGGGAAAAATGGCTTCACAGGTGTTTCTGATTAGTCATGTGTGTTCAGTCGCTTCCTTACTGCAGGTATAAGAGAGCTTGCAGTATTTAGTCTTGATTCCAGGCTTTTGATTACCTTTGGAATCTGTTATTGGTGTTTGGCATCATGGGGACCAGAGTTGTGCCAATGAAAATCAAGGAAGCCGTGAGGCTGAGAAATAATAAAAAGTCAGAGACGAAGGCCAAGCCATACGCTCGCCAAAATGCTGTAGCATTAAGATTTCCCTTCACTGGAAATAAGGGGCCTAGCCCAAATCATGAACCAAACCACTCTTCTGAGACTAACTCTGCCGGAGGTGAGACCTATACGTCTGTCTAGCTTAAGGTATCAGTGGATTTTAAATTGCCCCAATCACATTTGCTTTGATGACTGTGATATCAAAGGAGGCCAGGCCACATTCTCAGAAACAATATAATACTGTGTCAAATTCTGTATTTTCCTCTCTAAGGCCATAATCTAAGCATTATATATCTGTCAATATATAGGCTCCATATAGACAATTTTTCAGCATGTCTTACAAATATATATTAAAAAAACATGTTTTGTTTCTTTATAACATTACACATGCTGTGTGGTTTTTTTCCCCCCTGTTAGGAGTGTTGGCGAATAGGCCTGCACTCGAGAAAGCCAAACAAAAACTCAGCAATTCGGGGGAATAATAAAGGGAAAGGCTTTTTCCTTGTCGATCGCCTATTGAAATCACTGATGTGCAATGGTGAAAATAGGTACATCACATTACCCATATTCTCCTGCAATGCTAATCCCGTACAGACAGGGCTAGGTCGGTGCACCTATTGGGTGTTGGCCATACATGGTTATAAATCGCGTTGTTTACCATCACAAAAACCTTTTGATTCGAGACGAGAGACCTGCGATCATATTGAACATGTCTGATTTCATTGGAACAAGTCGAGACGAGGAAAAGTCTGTCAGAAACTCGGTCGGAGCCGTCTTAATGCAACCTCACACTCATGGTGACTCCTGAGGGGGGGCACACAGTGACTGGGGTAGCACTGGCAAGATTTCACTATGACTCTTAAGACTGTGAATTCAGTGAAGATTTCATCAAGTGTAAGGCCATATGCACACTCACTGGCCACTCTGTTAGGTATATTACTCCTGCTTGTTAATGCAAATAGCTTGCTCCTCCAAACAGCAAATCTTGTGACTGCAACCCAATATATAAAGCCTGCACGAATCCATTGCTCCATCCTAGCTTTTGTCAATGGCATAGGCTGGTAATGGTGTGGGGAGTGTTTTTTCTTGCCGCACATCAGCTCCCTTAATAATTGCGCACCACAGCGTAAATACAGTTAGCATTGTTGCAGACCATGTGCATCCCTTTATGGCCACAGCCTGCCCCATTTTCAAATGGATACTTCCAGAAGGATAATGTGCCATATCACAAAGCACGCCTCATCTCAAGCTGGTTCCACAAACAATGGCAGCCACTTACTCCAATGGGCCTGCACAGTCGCCAGATCTACATCAAATAAGAGTAGCTTTGGGACAAGGCGGAACGGGAGATTCACAGCATGAATGTGTGGTTAAAAAAAAAACGTCAGCACCAAAATCCCTAAGGAATGTTTCCGTCTCCTTGTTGAATTCATGGCACGAGGAATTGTCGCTGTTCTAGAGGCAAAAGGGGGTCCTTCGGCAGTACTAGACAGACGTAGCTGATTAAGTGTCCACTGAGTGTACGTACTCTAGATCTTGTCAGGGATATGATACGATTTACGCTGCACCTCTGACCAGTAAGACAACATGCAGCCGGTGCTCTCGTGGACACTTTTTCGAAGGGCTGGTTTCACCAGCGGGTGTTTGCTGCCACCTATTGGCTGCAAAGTCACATACACCAAGAACAAGACTAGGTGAACATTTTGTTCCCGGCATTACCTCAGGATGTGAAGTGTTTGTTTCTTTTAACTGCGAAACACAGTTTTAAAGAGTTCAGCAATCAACAAGATTAGCTTTTTGAGATAAAATTTGCATGCATTGATAGGCCAAATTCAAGAGCAGCTGTTGATTAAAAAAACGGGCCTTTGTGGAAACATGCAGCTCAGCTGGACCAGCCCAATCCAGCACAATATTCTTGTTTTCCAGCATTATACTTAGCACAGTAAAATACCAGCCCAGCAAAGGTCTGTGCATGTTGTTCCTGTACATTACATAGTATTGCAGGACTATGATCAGTAGTATTTTTTAAGTTGTTGTATTCTCATGACACCATAGTAAAATTAAGCATGGCCTCTCCCTGCTTAAATGAAGATTTCTGTCTATGGGTGATAACTGCTATGTTCGTATTTCAGGATTGATGGGGTAAAATTTTAGTTTAGTGTCCCTGACAGAGTGGCACATCTTCCTTGGAGAAAGCAATACGACTGCATTCAATTCTCCTGGCTGAACATTACATTACATTACAGGCATCTAGCAGATGGTCTTATCCAGAATGACTTACACAACTTTTTTCATAGCATTTACATTGCATCCATCTATACAGCTGGATATTTACTGAAGCAATCCAGGTGAAGTGCCTTGCTCAAGGGTATGATGGCAGCGTCCTAGCGGGGGACTCGAACATGCAACCTTTAGGACACAAGACCAACTCCTTACCCGTTATACTACACTCTTTAGTTCAGTCATACGTCACGTTGTGCAGAGTGGGGAAAAGTCATGGTTCAGAACCCACAGCGGACTTCCCCCTCCAGTTGCCGTGGCGCCTAAGGGTGCTCATCTAGGTGGGACTGCCAGTTTCATCGGCTAAATTATGGGCTGCTGTTATGGGCCTGTTGTTATGGGGAACCGATCCAGCGATGCAGAGCACTGCGCAGAGTGGTATATATTTCCGCCCAGTTGGGGAAATCTTATTAGTTACAGCATCCATGTCACAAATTACTAAACTCCAAAACCTCAATGTCCTTGAAAAATTTTTTATGCATTCAAAATGTCAAACCATCCGCAAACGCTGATTATGTGTTCGATCGGGCCGGCTTAACTTGTGATTGACTGAGATTAAAGAATGGCAGTTGTTATTGATGGAAAACAGATCATGGCGAGGATGGTGAGGAACACGGCTGGAGTGGTCTGTCCACGCTACACACTCATGTTCTTTTTCAGTCCCTCTCATTGGTTCTCGTTCCATGGCAGTGAATAGCCTTTGAATAGCTAATTGTTTGTGTGTGGGAAAGGCGACGTGTCATCAAGGACACGCCCGGCTTTTCCAGGAAGCGGGGTGACGCGTCCGAGCCCTTCTGACATTTTGTAGCGCAGTCACGCGGCTTTCGCTGGCCTGAAGAGGAGGTGTCGGGAACTCCGCGGCATTTCAGGGGGGGCCTTGTGTGCGACCCCTGAATCCCGGATGGGGGAGGCCTCTTGGGGGGTGTTGATCTCTGCTGAATGTGGGAAAAGTGAGCGGTCAGTGTGTGTGTGTGTGTTTATGTATGTGTATGTGTGTGTGTGTGCATGTGTGTGTGTGTGTATGTAAATGTGTGGTGTGTGTGTGCGTGCGTGCGTATGTGTGTGTACATGTGTGTGTGTGTGTATGCGTGTGCGTGTGCGTGTGTGTGTGCATGTGTGTGTGTGTGATGCTTGTGTGTGTGTGTGTGTATGTATGCGTGTGTTTGTGTGTGTGCGTGTGTATGCGTGTGTGTGTGTGTGTGCATGTGTGCGTGTGTGTGCGTATGCGTGTGTGTGTGTGATGCATGCGTGTGTGTGTGTGTGTGTGTGTATGTGTGTACATGTGTGTATATGCGTGTGCGTGTGTGTATGTATGTGTGTGTGTGCATGTGTGCGTGTGTGTGTGTGTATGTGTGTACGTGAGTGTGTGTGTGTATGCGTGTGCGTGTGTGTGTGTGTGTATGTGTGTAGTGAGTGTGTGTGTGTATGCGTGTGCGTGTGTGTATGCGTGTGTGCGCGTGCGTGTGTGCGTGTATGTATGCGCGCGTGTGCGTGTGTGTGTATGCGTGTGCATGTGTGTATGTATGTGTGTGTGTGCATGTGTGCGTGCGTGTATGTATGTGTGTGTGTGTGTGCTTATGTGTATGCATATGTGTGCGTGTGTGTGTGTGTGCGCGTGCGTGCGTGCATGCGTGTATGTATGTATGTGTGTGCGTGTGTGTGTGTGCTTGCATGTGTGTATGTGTGTGTGTGTGTGCGTATGTATGTGTGTGTGTGTGTGTGTACAGATTGCAGGGGATACAGAGAGATTTACTGAATATAGGGTCGAAGCCACAATGATTTACTTCAGATATTTCTGGGAGGACTCTTCTCTGAGGGAGGAAAGGGTATTTTGAGGACAGGGCTAAATTAAGCTCCAAAGAGCAGACACTATTTCTTTGCTACCAGAGACTGACTGTAAAAAAAAAAACTCTCCACTCATATACGCATTTCCAATAATCCTATATTATTCAACGGTATACACTGTGTGATAGAATCATCCTCTGGTTGTCATTTTAATTGGACATTTAAGAGCAAATAAAACAAGACCAGGTTAAAACCTAGTATATGGCTGGACCGAACCGGCCGACGTCACAGACATGCGCGGTGTAACTTTATCACTCACTCAGTCAGTCAGTCAGTGACAGACATTCGCATTTGTAAGGCTGGCCCCGCTGTTGCGGTGCAGCCAATTAAATGTGTTGAGCATCTGATTTCTGCACGTTACCAAGTATGCGG
Organism: Anguilla rostrata; assembly: GCF_018555375.3. Lineage (NCBI taxonomy): Eukaryota > Metazoa > Chordata > Actinopteri > Anguilliformes > Anguillidae > Anguilla > Anguilla rostrata. Next base: position 6,045,083 of record NC_057945.1, read on the forward strand.
ATTCTTTCTTCTGTTCTCTGAACGCCATTTTTCCCTCCTTGGTGTGATTTTATTTATTTATTTTATTTTGAAAACGACTGAATTGTTATTCTCGGGGCGTCCTGATAATTTTGTTCCGCTGTCACTCCCGGCTTTGAAAAGGGCAGCTTTTTGTTTTTTCAGCTCTGGGTTTGTGTGAAATCGCAGAAAATGAAATTAGAAAGCAAGGCCTTTAAATCTGCTTCTCATTTTGTGAGTTTCTGTTGCGTGCCATTCATTGACTGCACATTTACATTCAGGCCCTTGCATATACAGTATGTTCTGTGTTTATTCAGTCTCTGAGATAAAGATGAAATTCTTCAAAAGAGAAGGTGCGGAACAGGATGAGAGGATGTGCCTTTCCTGGGTTTCTCACATTCATCCAACCAAAGCAGAAACCACGGCATTTTCATGCGCTAGGCATTTTTAGAAGAATGGAACAGGTTCAGCACATTCAACGCGGTGATGAAACTGGACAGCAATGCTCATTATTGATCAGATTTGTTCAAACTGCTGTAAGCTCAAACTCTGACGTTAGACAGGAAGCCATTATACGATGACTTCCTGTCTGAGTCTAACGCTTTGCTGATTGAAAAACAAAACCGAAGCAGGAATCGCAATAGACGCCTGTCTCTAAATCGTTTAGTGTGGAAGATTGACCCCAGATTCCAAAGCTCTACCATGTTCATGTACAGTGAGCTGCCAGCTTGCTCTTTGTACAGTACGCTGATCTATATCTAACTGTATGCGCTGAGGTGGCACATCTCTGGCACACGAATCTCAGATCCAGCAGGTCCGTTGGTCCTCTGCTCATTACCCCTGGCCTTAATTTTTTAATTGCACTAGCACATGCTTCACGGTTATGAACCAGTGGTAATGAGTTAATGGCTAAAGGCTTGCTTCGGCGACGGTATCTCAGGGGCGTGGCCAGCCGTGTGTTAATCCCGCCTCTCTTCATGATGCTGCCCATTCACCCGTATGGACCCCTAATGCATAGATTACAGCCTGAACAAACTGGCTGACAGCTTATGTGGACTTTGCGAGACTGCACATCAATGATATTGCCAAATAAAACAATTAACAATCACACAAAAGACACATCATTAATACAATGGAATAAAAAATGTGCGTGTGCATTGGGAGGTGGTGGCTACAGACAACCTGCAAGTTGTATGATAAGTAAAAGAGACAGTAATAAAAAGAAAAACTAATAGCAATACCTTCTTGTTTTTCTTCTCTTTCACCCCGTCTCTCTCCCTCTTCTTCTAATACTTTCCCCTTCTCTCTCTCTTGTTGTTGTGTGTTGTGTAGTTTTTGCTTTAGAGCACTGATGCTGTCCTCTGTCTGTTAAATAGATATTGCTCTGATTAGTATTGAGTATAAATCCAAGGAAGTTATACTTATCTTATACAATACATTTGTTAGACCACACTTGGAGTATTGTGTGCAGTTCTGGGAACCATAATACAAGAAAGATACAGAGGCTCTGGAAATCGTTCAAAGAAGAAGAGCAACAAAACCGATTCCTGGTATGAAAGATTAAAGCGTTGAGGAAAGACTTAAGATGCTTAACCTCTTCAAGCTTAGTAAAAGGAGACTTGAGGGTGATTTGATTGAGGCTTTTAAATTCATAACGTTGATTAACAAAGTGAACTACAAGAGATTCTTCAGGTTGAGTTCTGTTAATAGAACGAGGGGACATAAATGGAAATTAACAAAAGGTAGGTTCCATACAGACATTAGTAAGAATTTTTTCACACAGAGAGTAGTCAATGTGTGGAATAGCCTGCCAGGTCACGGAGCAGAGGCAGAAACTCTGGGGACTTTCAAGACTAGGCTTGATACAGTGTTAGATACTATCTAGTCCGTAGGTAATCAGAGCACTAATTTAGTTAGTAAAATGGCGAGCATTGTTGGGCTGAATAGCCTGGTCTTGTCATTATATTATGATAGTGATTATGATATATTATGATCTCTCCCAGTGCACCTTCTTTTCAAAGAGAAAGGAGAGATAAACTGTATATACTGCATATCAGAGAATACCCCATCATTCTCTCCACCTCTCCCATTCTTCCTCACTCTCACTCTCTCTCTCTATCTCTCACCCCCCTCCCCTCCCTAACAAGGGAGAAAGGTTAGATTCTGGCTCCTGTAAAGCAGGGCCAATGTGGGGCTCTAGGGGGATATATCTTACCTCCCTGCCCTCGATGACTCCATCCTTACTGTGGGTGTGCAGTACTTGCAGAGGGGGGAGGGACAGCAGTCAGCCTGTGTAACCTAACACAGCCTCGAACTGAGGGGGGGAGGGGGGTGGCGTGGGGCAGGGGTGCTCAGAGGGAGACGGAAGGACACAACTCCAGCCTCTCCTCCGCAACCGCGTTCTTCAGCACTCCTCTTCCTCATGTGTCTGGTAAAGCGTCTCTCCTCCAGCTGCCAGGGTATACAACTTTCCTTCCAGCTGCTTTCTACAAAGCTGACAAACTGTGCAGGACACACAGACGTTTGGACCAGAATGTGAATTTTTCTGCCTGAGAGTTCAAAAGGTTTATCTTTTTACTTTGTTTTTCAGGAATGGATTACGATCTGTTTTTTTCAGTTGCTTTGTAAGTTTTCTGAAAATATTTTACTTGTGGAAAGTTAATAGAATTGTCTTTTTTTTAACTTCAGATCAAGGACCGGATAAACTTTTTCTTAGTTTTTGTTTTGTGGCAGGTTTACAGAAGCAGAAATGCGAGCAAATTGGGTGCTTTTAGTCAGGATTTAGTCTTCCTGGATAATAATATTCATTTGTCAGAAGGATTTGCACTGGAAAATTCAGGCTTTTCTGTTTTCTTTTCCTGTCTCTTGTGCCCTTCGCAAAACCTTCTGTGGTTATTTTTACTGAGGTTTCCGGACATCCTACCCGCTATCGACTCAGTCAGGATTTGAGTTTTTAGCACTGTCATCAGCTCTGTGTCAAAGGAGTTTTCAATCTGACACGTGGACCCGAGAATTCATTTGATTTGGACACCATGTTGTAAGCCTTACTACCTCAACCGCAAAAGGAAAGGACTTGTACCCAGCGTGAGGAAACCGAAGACAGAACTCCAAGAGCCACATTGCTCCACCCAGCTCCACCCGGAGGCGATTCTGAGAGGCAGCAGCACCTGCACCCGAGCCACTGGCGGAACCATGCCCGTCCGGATCACCTGCACCATCTCCTTCTCCACCGACGACGAGCCCAACGGCGGCGCCTGCGGCGACGGGTTCGAGGACCGCTACAGGCGGGTCCTCAGGGCGGGCGGCGCCAAAGACGGGTCGCCCGCGGAGGACGGCTGCGACGAGCTGGACGCGTACGACGAGGACGAGGACGAGGGCGGCGGCGGCGGCGACGTGCCCGACCTGGCGACCTTCGCCTCGGGGTGCTCGCTCCACGGGGCCAACCACGTCTTCGTGGAGGGGACCAAGTTCGGCGTGCGGCAGGGGCTGTGGGCCATCGTCTTCCTGCTGGCGCTCTCCATGTTCCTCCTGCAGGTGGGGGACCGCGTCGTCTACTACCTGCAGTACGACCACGTCACCCTGCTGGACGAGAAGGTGGCCAAGCAGATGGACTTCCCCGCCGTCACCTTCTGCAACTACAACACCTTCCGCCAGTCGCAGCTCAGCTACAGCGACCTGCTGTTCATGGGGCCCCTGCTGGGGTACGAGGAAGACATGGCCCCCGGCATCACCCTGGCCCCGGAGCCCGACCGCCGCGGGCGCCCCTTCAGCGTGGACGAGTTCTTCAACCGGACCAGGCACCGCCTGGAGGACATGCTGCTGGAGTGCGATTTCCGGGGCCAGGACTGCGGCACTGAGAACTTCCTGGAGGTGAGCGGGGCCCCTGGTCTAATGCTGCTATTTTTTAAATCAAACTTTTTTTTATTCTGAGGCCTGTAATACAATGTTCAAACGACACAAATAACCCCACTGCCTTTGTACTGGAGGGCAAATAAAATAAAATAATACTGCCTTTGTACTGGAGGGCAAATAAAATAAAATAATACAATGTGTATTTAAAGTAATTAAAAATGTAGCGTTCGACGTTTGAGTTAGTCTCGTCACAAAATCTTGTGGCGAAATTATGAGATGTTTACATTCCATGCACTGAACGTGAGTCTCGGGCCCCAGCTTGGTCACGTGACATGCCTCCGTTCGAAACGTTTTAAGGGGCTTGATAAGAAGGACATGACGTTGGGCATGTCCAAATGCACAGCAGTTTGACTAACTGAGCATCACCTTTTAGATCCCACCTGGGTCAAATACACGTTTGAAATACTTGAGCTCTTAACGGGTACCCATTGTGAGCTGGTATACTTTGCCAACTTCTGCTCTAAAATATGAAAATGTATTTGGTATGCCATTTTTGCTGTTTTTTTTAAAAAATAAAGTCATGAGCTATGGCTATAGAACTGCATCCTTGATAGATGCTGGTTTTACTGGGACCTGGTATGGGATAAAATCAAAAAAGGGGTATGTGGGGTCGATGGCCTAGGCAATGGGTTGGCCGGGGTGGGCCACAGCCGTGTAAATAGTGTGTTGTCCCAGCCATTTACCTCGCCTGACCCACCACACCCAACTGTAAACGTCCACCTTCTATGTTCTATGCAGGCCCAACTACATGAATACTTTTGTCTGCGTTGCTGATGTGGTTGTTTAGCAAAGAGAATAATTGGTTGGGAAAAAGCAGCAAACACACACATACCCTACTTTAGTTTCAAGTCAACTTCAGAAAACAATCCAGGGAATCCTTAAGAATTAATGAAACATGTGACTCACCTAGAACATACAAGCATACAGAGTTTTTTTATGAATTATGGTAGAAGTAAGTAGATGTTTTTAATTAATCTGAAGTATTATGGCTGTCCAGAGAGATTAATTACTCCAGATACAGTCACCGTGGGCAATTCTTTCACTTTTTCTCTGCCATTTCACTTTTGATAATTTCATTATTGGGCTCACAGGGAGAGATTGTTCTTCTAATGCATTTTTTATGGTCTGACTGTGGAGAGACTTGGAGGGATGATATCCATTCATTCCCTAGATCTTACTGCTATTTCTGTTTGGAAATGGCCTGAACAGAGAGAGTTTCAGTCCTATGCACAAAAATGCTACAGTAACCAGGCAGCTCTACTTGGGGTATGACCAGAATGCAAATTTCCATATGGACTTTTTGCCACAAAGTGTATTGACCCCCATGAAATTTGCTCAGTATTCCAAATTGGAACAGAGAACACACTCCTGACTGACAAATAGATCCAGCTCCTGTGGTCCTGAAAATAACACAATGTCCAAAAAGGCTGTTATCTAGTGCAGTGTTTCCTCCTTTCTGTATCACAACATCAGGGGTGCTAATTATAATGTAGTTTGCTGCTAAGGAAAACACTGATTGCTGCCTTTGAAATAGCCTGTCCAAGATTGCCGTGTCGCTGATTATGAGCAGGCAATGTTTGATCAATCTTGACACACAGCTACCAGTCAGCAAGTCTTGAGATTAGTTGTCTTCTAACGTCTTTGTTACCGTGACATCCGAGTGAGGACAGGAAATGCAGGTGGCGCAGCATACAAATTGTAATGCCTTCTCATGAGCTACGACACAGTGCGCTTATAGTTTTATACATACTTTGTGTATGCGTGTCACACTGTACAATGAGAATGCAGGTTAGGCCAGTCACTTCAAATTCAAAACCTTGGTGATACCTTATGGGGAAGCTAAAGGGGACAGCTCTGTTATTTTGTCAAAAGATCATCAGAGCCTGCACACCTAGCCGTCCCCTCCATTCTGCTTCCTCTGGGCATCGGGCTCCTCCCCTACTGCGTGCCCGCACTTCCTGGGGACCTCTCCTGTCTGTTCTGCCCCCCGGTGGTGGAGTGAGCTTCCCAATGTGCCCAGAGCAAGCAGAAACCCTGCCCATCTTCTGATGCAGGCTAATGACTCACCTCTTCAGATAGTATGGCTCCCCTGGCTCCTTCTGAAAGTCTTTCTTTCCTTCCTTCCTTTTCCCCTTCCTTTCTATGTATTTCCTTTTTTAATAACATTATAGGTATAGGTGTATAATGATTTGATACACATGTAATCGTACGTATTTGTTATGTAATGGTTATTTTTCTAGTTCGGCACTTCGTTTTGTTACAAATCACGTACCGTAGTTTGTTCGGTTTACACTACTTGGTGGTTGGAAATTGGCCTCTGTGCCTTCTTGTTGAAAGTGCATTTTTGAATGCTTGAGAGTAACACTGATGTTCTCCATGACTGTATGTCACTCTGGTTCAGAGCTCCTGCTAAGTAACTGTAATATAATGTAATGGCAGTAGTGGTTTGGCAACGTTGGCAGCAGGTGCGCAACCAGACATATCTGTCGGGGGGTGCTAATAGTGTTACAGTGATGACGCCATTTTGTAGGACAACCCAGAAGTTTGGTGTTTTCCAATGTTTTTCTCCCATAGGGATTTAGATTTCTCAGTTTTAGGTTTCACGTTTTGTTCTATGACATAGCCTAAATTACACCCTTTAACATAACAACTTGTTACCAACATACTTTTTTAAAGCCTGTGTCAGCTTGGGATACCCATGATTGAGATATTAAATAGTGTAATTTAGGCTATGTTGTGGGGAAAAAAAACGTCAACTCTCTTAAGCTTATATTCACCTCAGACCTTATTTTCTGCAGAAATCGAAATCCCTACAAGAAAGAAGCATTGGTGATCTGCCATTTCTTCGTGAAGGGGAACTGACATTATGTCACCACACGTCCAGCTGCCGAAGCAAATCACTAATGCTATTTTTATTAGCGAAATACAGCACATGCGTCACCGCATCACACAATCACGTCACGTTGAGGGACGAATGCGTTCGGGGCAGCTGGAGTCCGACAGCCCCAACGCTGGGTTTGCTGCTGGCTGGCAGAACGTTTCGGGCTGGGAGGGAGCTTTAAGTGAGGTTGTGTTGTGGCACATAAATGGATCAACTGCTCGAAACTTAAATGCACACTCAGGAGGTTCCGGGTTTTTTCCCCACACTGTCATACTGATGTTACAACTCTGGCCAACTCTGCTCTGTTCTTTATGTGTGTGGTTTGTTAACAGATGTTTGGGCTATGGGTTAATGTGGTATATTAGAATGAGTATACTTAATTCATAATATGATTTATGGTATAATATGGTATATTAGAGTAGGTGGGCATTATGAGTTAATATGTTCTCTTAAAGTAAGTTTGAGTTATGATATAATGCTTTAGAATAAGTTTGGTCTATATGGTATAATATGGTATATTACAGTAAGTCTCGGTTTTATGGTAGTAAGAGGAGCTGTAAAGGTTACTTAGACCCTTACCTCAGCTAATCAATAAAGGCTCCTAGATGGGACAGCAGATAAGAGGCTCAGCTTTCAGTCTCGGGACCGAACATGACCCCCCCCCCCCCCCCACACCTCCCACTTCCTACCTCCATTAGGGTTGAGGTCCGATTTCACCAAATCCCACGCCTCCATTGTACCCGTATCACGTTTCTCCCATCTGCCTTCTCCCCAGTGCAACTCGAGGAACAGTCTTGGCCTCTTTGCGTTTGCTAAGACGCACAGAGAATCGGATTTTAAATGGAAATGCCAGGCTGCGATATTTGATCAAATGCTGTTTCCGTTAAGGAGCGTATTGCAGGGTTTTTTTCTTTTTTTTCTTTTAATAAAAACAGAATATTTGCCCCTTCTACATGACAATATAAAAAAACTGAATTAAATAAATTAATTTTGCATGCAACTAGAGCAGACACAGTGCAAGCATATTAGCTGAGTGAGCACGCCCCCCTTAAATGTTCGATTTTTCACTACACTGGCTATGATGTAAACCAAGGTGAACATTGTCAAAGGCATTGTAATTGCAAAAATGGGGGGACCTGCATATCCCGCGTCAATCTGTTTCTGGTTCAGGCGTCAATTGGACATATCGACTGCTTTATTGGATACAAGACCAAGGATGCGTAACTATGTGCTTGTTCACATAGGATCTGCGTTGAACATTATCCGCCTGCTGGCTCAAGCACTGCAAGCTAAGTAGTTAGCGAATGTAAGTGAACGTTTTGATAGCTACTCACTCAGCTATCAAGCTACTGAGATAGCCAGCGTCTCCAGGCAGGATCTGCACCAATTCTGGCCCCGCAGTTCTAACTTCGTTCAGCTACAAATTGCGACATTTCCACGATATGAATTTAATCAAATTTAATGTGGCTTTACCATTTGGGGAAGTTCACAGCTAGCTAGCTGCTAGCTTTCCAGTTCCATGTAAAGGACGACTGACATTCATTTTCAACTGTAACATATTGTCGTGTATTGGAAAATATATTTAGGGCAGGTTTCACAGACACAGATTAAGCTTAGTCTTGGACTAAACTGAGTGTTGTATGGGACATTTTCATTCAAAATTGAATTTAGTCTAGAACTAGGCTTAATCTACGTCCGTGAAACCTGCCCTTAGTGTATTACATGAATGACATTATATATGTCAGCATATGGTGAATTCTTGTTGTGTGAGGGAGGACAACGTCCTGCACCTCAGATTTAGCCTCACGTGTTATTCCATCATGTGCACTGGCCTGCTCAATGAAATGATTGTGTAAGCACACTGAAATCAAAGGCTGTGTCGACAGTTCTGCAGTTCATTTCACCAGACTTCTGTCCGAGGTATAAACTTTTATAACAGGTCGTAGTAATTTTGCCATTTGTGTTGGTCTGAAATGGTTCTGTGTTGGGAAGTCAGTATTGTAAATTCTTTTGCTTACCTTAGGGGTATTTATGTTAATGTTATAAATAGCTATATTGTTGTTTATAATAAGCCCTATTCCACAGTGAATTAATTTCAAGATGAAGGAATGCCATTGCTAAAAGTGAATTAGATCATGAATGGATAAATTAGAAAATAGATATGTCTGATTATTACATTATATGATTATAATATTGATTATAAAAAAGCAAATTCTGAATCCATCTAAATGTTCAGCTTCTGCAGATAGAGTTCTTATAAATCAGCAAACATTTTTGTGCTATCGCACTCACACACAAACACATACGCACAAACACACACACACATAAACACACACACACACGCATACACACACATAAACTCACAAACGCAAAAGGAAGGGGCATTTTGCCCTTGATGACGGGCTGTGAGCTGAGCCAGTTCTGTGTTGTTTAATTAAAGCTGCCGCAGAATTAGGTGGAGCTGACTGCAGCATGAGACATTAAAAATTTACGAGCAGTTTGAGCCTGCCTCCTCTCCCCTCTCCCCAAACTCCTAACCACCCCCACTTACTCCAGTGATCCACAAACTCCTTCCATGGTCCAAGCACATCTACAAACACATGCGGTTGGGCAATGGTCTAGGAGAGAGGTGTGGTATCCTCAGAGTTAACCATGGGCTTGCATAGGGTTATTGAATGTAACAACAGATAAATTGTAGGTAAATCTTGAGGGCAACTGTAACTATATTGAGGATCACTCTTGAGAGAGACCAATCATAACTGTATTGAGAATCAACCTAAAGAACAACCATAGATACACTGTTGCTTTACCTTGAAGGCAACTGTCGACATATTGTGGATCAACCTACAGCTCAACCATTGACATATCGTGGTGGTATCTCCCTCCTAAATTTATGGGATTGATTTATGGGAAGGGGCGTGGTTTCCTGTTAGGCCTTATTTCCTCAGATGCTTAGTTCTGCGTTGACACAACAGACTGAAACGGTGCTACGGCAACCTAAAATGCCAAGAATGCAGTAGATCTTTCCTAGCAGCGAGCAGTAAGGTGTTTTGTTCATGTGCTTTATAATGCTCCGCAGGAGAGCCTGATCCTCCGCCTGCCCCTTAGCTCAAAGAGGGCGGCGGTCTGTCTCTCCTGCAACGCCGCTAGATGTTTCAGGGCTTTTCCCCAGCGCCGATTCCATCACCCTCCCTCCTGCTTGTTCTTCCAGCTTGTTCTTGCCTCCTCTCTCCCCCCGTACGGGGCCACCACTGTGATGAGTTCTCCAGTCCTTCTCCCCACAAACCACGCAATCCGTCGTTCTTAGACGCACAAAGGCTTCATTGTGCACGCGATGCCAAAAACACGGAAACACAAACAAAACGAAACACGCACGATAAGGAGGGGGATTAAACGGCACGTTGCTCCCGCGTGCGCGTCTCTCAATCTGGCGCCCCAGTCTCACTGCAGGCAGGGCATTTAAAGAATTAGCCATTAGCTGTAATCGTAAACGGCTGTGGCTGTAGGGCCAGCTAAAAAGCTCCCTCTCCACCTGCAGATGGCGCCCTAACCACACCACCCCTCCACATATCCCCACCGCCCGACTCAGGCCGGGGAGCCGTCCGGCCGCCAGCCAACCCCCCCCCCCCCCAAGCGGGAGAGGAAGTCAACCACCACCATCCGAGCCCCCCGGCCTATGGATCACCTTGAACTTATATCGTTGTAATGCCAGATACCAACTTCCTTCACTTTCCTTTTCCTGCTACAGCATTGAAAGAAACATTTAGGATAACTTTTTACATCATGGGAAATTTGCCTTTTGAAGAGCTTCTCAGCTTCCCATAGTTCTTTTTTTAACCTTAGCAGGCATATTACAATATTCCGCATTATTACTCTCAGTGCTATTGTTTTTATATATCTTATACAGTTTTTTTTTTCTCAAACTCTCCCATATGGCTTTGTTCATCCACTGGGGAGACTGCTTCTTCAACTTACTTTTCCTTACTTTTGGAGTAACTCCACATTGTGCCTCAAGAGTAAACCTTTTGATCCTGCTCCAATTTTCATTCACAGTCAAGAAGTTGCACCCAGTCAATATTACTTACATTTGCTCGCATCTAGTTAGCTTAGACTTGGACTAAGTGTCACACATGGACAGAATTATTGTTAAACTGCAGATTTAGTCTGAGATCAGAGCTGTTCAGGTTCTGGGAAACACAGTGCATGGGCAATGCTGGACATTCTTAAGCCATGTGTTAAGCCAATCTTCGTGGCAGTGCTGTGTCAATAGTGTTGGGTGTGATGGCCATGCTGGGTGATTGTGATTGAATACAAGCAGCACAAAATGGTTGTGAAAAGGCCAACGTTCACTTTTTATTTATATCCTCCTGTAGCACAAACTGACACAGAAATGAGTGAAAAGAAAAGGCCCGAAGAGAAAGGCAATTTCTTCGTTATGAAACCAAAGAATGACAAACTTCAGTCTTCCAAAACTCCCTCTTCCAGGGCCTTTGAGCCACTTTAAGTGGGCTGGTGCTGTCCATGGACCTGCTGTATTTCTGTAAGTGGGCTGGTGCTGTCCATGGTCCTGCTGCACTTCTGTAAGTGGGCTGGTGCTGTCCATGGACCTGCTGTATTTCTGTAAGTGGGCTGGTGCTGTCCATGGACCTGCTGTATTTCTGTAACTGTGCCGGTGCTGTCCATGGACCTGCTGTATTTCTGTAAGTGGGCTGGTGCTGTCCATGGACCTGCTGTATTTCTGTAACTGTGCGGTGCTGTCCATGGACCTGCTGTATTTCTGTAAGTGGGCTGGTGCTGTCCATGGACCTGCTGTATTTCTGTAACTGTGCCGGTGCTGTCCATGGACCTGCTGTATTTCTGTAAGTGGGCTGGTGCTGTCCATGGTCCTGCTGCACTTCTGTAAGTGGGCTGGTGCTGTCCATGGACCTGCTGTATTTCTGTAAGTGGGCTGGTGCTGTCCATGGTCCTGCTGCACTTCTGTAAGTGGGCTGGTGCTATCCATGGACCTGCTGTATTTCTGTAAGTGGGCTGGTGCTGTCCATGGTCCTGCTGCACTTCTGTAACTGTGCCGGTGCTGTCCATGGTCCTGCTCTACTTCTGTAAATTGGCCGATGCTGTCCATGGTGCTGCTGTACTTCTGTTAATCTATTTAAGTAGTATTAAATAGATTAGTAAATATTAGTTCTCTTTAAGCCCCCAATCAGATGCCATCTGTATGCTGTATTCCCTTTGAAATGGTATGAATATGTGTTCATAGAGTCCCTGTGGCAAACTTTAACAGTGTGTCATTAATCTATTGGTCTTGGGATTAATTCCAGCCATGGCACGCTGAATTATACCCATTTTCAAATAAAAATTTGCAGTAAAAATTTGTGAGCCGTCCTTGAGAGGATGGTAGTGCTGTAATGATATTTGGGAAATTGTGCTTGCAACTTGGAGGTTATTGTACCCTTGATTTAAAAAAAAAAAAATTTAAAAAAAACTTAGCCTGAACTGCTTCAGTGTTTGTAAAAACTATAACCTGTGTAAACCACCCCTGCTGAGAATTCCAGCTAAGACCAGATTTTAATGCTTTTGGCAGGTCATAGCTGGTCTGTGGCTAGTTAGAGCTGGTCTCTGACTGGAAAAAGCTGGTCAAAGCTGGTTAAGCTTGTAAAGTAAGCTGGTGGTCGACTGGTGAGAAAGATCACTATATAGGCTGGTCAGTTGGTGAGCTAAAAGTATCAAAAACACAGCTTAAACCAGTTTGACTGGCTTCAAGTGGAATTTTCAGCAGGAGTCTCGATGTACATGTCTGTTGAACATAAAAGTCCCCTGTCCTTTTTTTCTGTTTTTCTGTGACATGCAGGTTGATTTTTGCTCATAGTTATTTAATTGAATGGTGTTTTGAACCCTTTTAAGTTTCAAGATCACAAATATGTGATTAGAATGTTCTTAAATGAACATTCTAATGCTGAAGTAACAATCACTACTCGTAATTGAACACAATGCACTTCAAGAACGCTGACTTTAAATTTTGTAAACCACATGATAAGAAACCTAGTCTTAGGAAGGTTTTTAATGCAGCCGACATTGAATGTGATCAACCTTTTGCACATTTTGTGCTTGTGAAACTTGCGCCCTGTCACAACCCTGTCATGCTTCTCAACTACCACTGGAGGGCACTGTTTAGCAGGAAAATAGTTGCCGGGTTATCTGAACAGGGTTCATTTTTATTTTTTCAGTGAAGAGCTGTACACTCATTTAAGAATCATTAGTACATCAGTAAATGAGAGCCTGATAAGGGGATAGAGTCTAATGGCTTTGGATATCTCATGCCATTTCTGTTTATGTGGATTATTCATGCACTGTTAGGCAAAAAATAAAATGTTTGTAAATGAATTATGTTAGTTTTTGTCTGAAGTTGACCATTCATTTGAGATTACCATTCCCGATATAATGAGTAATTCTAAACATGAAACAAGAATTGCACATTCTGAAGAATGGAGTCCTAGAACATTTATACTTAAGTGAATAAATCATAAGCTACGAAATGGCTTGTAGCATGTCTAATGTTTTTAACAAAGTCTTATGAGGCATCACTAAAAATTCCCTAAAAGGGAAATAGTTTTCACCATAATTACCCTATCTTAAATATATGCTATAAAATAATTGGTTTTAAATTGTACTTCCAGTGATACTTTTACAGCGAGCATCACAGCCATTTACTGTTATCATATTCCCAGTAAATTACAATTAAATGACAGCTACATACCCCCTAATCATTGTCTTTATTACTGTGCTGGTGGCAATGGGGATTACTTGACTAGAGGGAAGATCGCATCTACTGGCCCACAAACACCAATTCCAGCTATAATAACATGGTTTTTCTTAGCAGCCTCCCATCCGAGTACTAATCAGCCCCACACTTGCTTTGCTTTGCCGATTCAGCAGGAGCAGGGTGCATGGTGGGATGGCTGCTGGTATTTTACAGAACCTTTTCTAATCGGGTAAATTTAAGTAAAAACAAAGACAATGCACATTTGACATATTAAGCAGTTTTTTTATGCTGCCGAAATGTATTTTCTTAGGACCCAGGTTGGGACGGGCCCTTAGAACACCATGAAGAATTTACCATGACAACCACATACAGTTCCCTTTTTTATATTTTTATTACGCAAAACCATGTAAAGATTGTATGAAATGTAAATGTACAAAAGCAGTAACACTGAAACCTTCAACAAAGATGTTCAATGACAATTTAAAAACAATGGAATAACAACAAACTTCTGAATCATTGCATTTATATAGCACTTTTCCACATGCTCAAAGTGCTATACAGTAAAGGGGGAACTCACCCCAACCTCAATGTGGGGCACCCGCCTGGATTATGCACGGCAGCCATTTTGCACCAAAACGCTGAACACATATCAGTGAGGTGGAGAGGGACGGATTTTTTAAAAAAAAGATTGTTTTATAAATGAAGGCTTGTTGGATGCCTGTCAAATCACTGCGTACGCACAGTTCTTTATCATGGTGATTTATGTTGGGTTTCTGATGGTGCCAGCCCATTATAGTTTGAATTGTACCACCGCGCCACTGATCACAGCCATTGTTTTATACGTATAGCAAAGTGCCAATGCTAAACGGTAATCGTCGATCAGACTGTAAAAGTTCACACAAGGATAACCGTAATCCACGATCGTTGCTTTGAGGGTCACTTACAGGCAGGTCCGCTGCGCTACTCATCACTAATTATGTGATGAAGTTGCCCCCCCCAAAATTTCTTTCTGCCTCCCAATCACACCAGTCTACATCCGGGACTGCCTACGCTGTATGCGTGTTTGCATGTATGCGTGTGTATGCATACCTCTCATAGTCTACATTTATATGTATTACAGCGCCCTGTGACAGTGACTGTTGGAAGCGCCCTGTCTCTGGTACTGCCAGCTTCAGTCCAGGCGGACTGCGGTGTTGGCATAGCTTGAGTCCATTATTCTTTGAAGTGAATTTCTGGAATGCACTAGTTCCGCGCGTAGTAAATCAGTGGCTAACTGAAAGGTAGAACTGAATCTGACTGAACTGCGGTACATGAAATCATGGAGCAGCCTAATCTTGCTGTCTGAGAGCTGCGTGTTAGGGTGCTCGTGTGTGCGGTTGTGAGAGTGTAAGAGAGTGAGTGACAGAGAGAGAGCGAGAAATAGTGCTGTAGTGGCGTTCCTTTGAACAAAGCCACTTCTTGTGAGGTCGGGGTAGGTAGCCTAAGCTCAACGCATGTCCATAAATCCATAAGCAAAGATGAAAAAT
Organism: Anguilla rostrata; assembly: GCF_018555375.3. Classification (NCBI taxonomy): domain Eukaryota; kingdom Metazoa; phylum Chordata; class Actinopteri; order Anguilliformes; family Anguillidae; genus Anguilla; species Anguilla rostrata. Next base: position 6,060,159 of record NC_057945.1, read on the forward strand.
ATTGTTGAGATGAGAGAAATGAAATAAGGATGGTTTATTAAACGTCAAAAAATACAGAAAAAAGAATAATTCACAGCATGGCAGGGTTGAAAAACTGTTGGCCTTCTCTCCCCTAACCTGCCCTCTCACCCCTATACCACACCCTGATATACTCATGTGGGCTCCTCGCAGGTCATAGGTGATGTCAAAATAAAAGTCTTAGAAATAATATTTCAGAATATTTTAAAAAGGGCTCCTGCAAGTGCTAATGTCACCGCATCTAATAATGTGTTGTTTTAGCATCTGTGCTTCTTGCAACAGTTTGGCTGATTAAAATAAGCGACAACAATATTAATTCTCACAACTCCATAAGCACAACTGTACCTACTGAATCTGTCTGCTGTTAATCATCTGTGAAGCGTCATTTCTTTGCATCTTCGGCAGCCGGGGGGCATGCTTGCTGACTCCAGAAGCATGTGCGGAATCCACTATGAATTAGCGAAAGAAAAGGAGTTTAAATAATAATAATAATAATAATAATAGAACAGCGGTCCACACGATGCGAAACCCTGCGCATCTCCAGTTATGGCTTTGGAAAGGCGGTTTGTTCCGTCTTTCTGTCTGAAGAAAGACGGAACAAACTCCTTGGCAGCGGTCTCCAGACTGAAGCGCCACTAAGCCTGACATTTGGCTCCCCTCCACGTTCCGTCTCAATCTGCCAACATTTTAATTGCTGGTGCAAAGCAAGGACACCAGGTACTAGGTGAGCAGGGGAAAACTGCAATCCCAAATCCATTTATTTAAAATAAGCCATAAGTATTGAACAACAATAAAAAACTAGCACGCCATGCTTTCCACCAAAGGCAAGATGGAATATCAGTGTTCTTTCTGGTTGTTTTCTTCATCCAGAAGAGCAACGGGTGAAATCAGAACAAACCCTCGACCTGTGTTGGGCCAACACCCTGAAAGGTACCTTGAAAAAGTTTTTCCAAAACTTGAAGGGAACGCATTCAGCTGCCGGGAGGCTTAAAGGCATGTCCTGGAGGAATATTATTTGCCTTGCTGTGCTCAAGCGTTTATAATCAAAGAAGTCTCCTCCTCAGTCTTCACCCCCACCCGGTCACCCGAGTACCTCACGTGAAGCAACGAGCTCGATAGCTAGAGGTAACGTTAGTAGCGTGAAATGAGTGACAGTAAGAAGGCGGATTAGATTATAGCCTAATTAATTACGTTATGTTGAACGTATAGCTTAACTAATTCCATTATGTTGAACGCAATTGTTTTCTTTGTTGCTGGAGAATTTTAGAAGATTTTGGACCGGAAGTCATTATTGTCACCAGCTTCACACTGCTAGTAACATTTACTTACAGGTCCGACAGAAAACAAGCCGACTCTTTTTTCATGCCCTTGGGGAACATCAGCTGACACCGCTGAGGAAAAGCAATTCCAAGGTTGACTCTAGTTCTTCAACAAGCCTCGCTTCTGCCGAAAACCAATTCCAAACCGCGGTGGCCACTGTGGCCGCACTCAGCCCTTCTCCACACAGAAAAGCACGCCGTGCCTAAATGACCCGCTGGCTTGGTAGGTATCGGGGCATTTGGGCTGTTCGTGTGTCTGAAAGAGTTGCTGCACTCATTGGCTGAAATGGGGGAAACAAGTCCAGTAGTTCAGTATTCTGGAATGGCCCGCGGCCAAGAGCGCAGGTTTAGATCGCACTGACCTGAAAATAGTTGACCACCTAAGCTCTTCATCTTGGAAGAATTGGAGCAAATGTGCACGAAAGGATAGGGAATAAATACATGCACTGTATACCTTGATCTAATTCAAACAATCACAAGTGCGTGTAGACATTGTACGTGTGCTAGTGTGCTGACATCAGAGGTCAGTTGAGGACAGAGGCATTTGACAGGTTTGTTTGATAATCTGTAAACATTAGCACCAGCAAATTCATTCACATTCACAAAGGGGCATTTATCCTCCCTGAGCTGCGAAGGGGGAGGAGGCACAATGAGGGGGGGGGGCAGGAGGGGCTCAGAAAGAGGGACTGTTTACAAGCAGCCCCCCCACCCCCCCACCCCCCCCACGAACTGAAGAGCATTAATCTATGCTGTCTGCCAAAACTCTCATCTATATAAGTCTATATCTGTCAAGATTAATGAGAATGGACCACCAGCACAGCAAGCCCTCCCTCTCTCTCCCTCACTCTGTCTCTCCCACTCTCACACACACACTCACTCTTTCAGGTATAAGTGAAAACTGAATCCGAGGACAGTATGTGTGATGAAAGTGTTTAAGTGAATCTACACCAGTGTTAAAAGTGCACTGTTCTTTACTAATCCTGCACGTGCCCTCAGTGTACAGACACCTGGAGTACTGGAATCCCGCCACTACTGACGATAGACTGTGCCACGCCCCCCCCCCCACCCCACCCCACCCCCACCCCCACCCCCAGAGCTGCTTTATCACGAGTTAGCAGCTAGCGCCGGTCGCAGCGAGCGAAAAACTTGCGGGGGCAAAGGGGGGCCTTTCGGACCTCTTAAAAATTGGGGGTACGCAACAGTAACCCCCGCTCCTTTTCGGCGGACGGCATCACGCGGCACTCTCTCTCTCTCTCTCTCTGTGAACGGAGGGCGGCGCGCGGGTGATTATTTTTTGGGATTGTAGTCGCGAGCCGCCACCTGCGACTCCTCCGCTGCAGCTGCAGCCTCCGGCGCCCCTTTCACTCCTTCTCCCGTCCCCGCCATCGGGGGGGGGGGGGGGGGGGGGGGGTTTGGTGGCGCGAGACCCTCACATCCTGCCTGCCCGACGGTGCCAGGGACCAGCCTGCAGGGGATTATGGGAATGCGATTACGGCGGCGCAAGAGAACCGGCCTGACAGGTTAATAAACTGCTGGTCCAGAGGCCCCCTCCTCAGCCCCCCCATCAGCCCGCCTCCCCGTCCCCCAAATCCTTGAATAATAACAAACGCCAAGTGCAGAGGTGCAAAGACACCCACTCCTCCACCCCACCTGCAAACCTTACTTCAGCTTTCTCTTTTTAATTTTTTTTTAAAAGGAACTTTATTTGTACTTCATTTAACAAAGTACATTAGAGTGGTTGAATACTGCGTAATATAATAATAATAATAATTTTTAAAAACGACCACTTAAAATGTCCTTTATTATTTCAAGGATTGCCAAGCCCTTTAAGTTCTCTTACCGGCATGGTTTTAGTACCGTCTATGATTAAAAACCTATTTTAAGATCCTTCTTGGCTGTATTTTCCATAATTTAATTTTCTCTGAACATATTATCCCACAAACCTGTACCTTCTCAGCAGTTGCTTGTTTCATCTATAACTGGACATCATTGCAGGAAGTTCGGTTGTTGAATCTAAAGCTTCACGTGCAATAAAATGAACCATTCTTTCTGCATGTGTGTGTGTGTGTGTGTGTGCGCGTGAGAGAGAGATTTTTTAAAAATATATTCATTTATTCATTAATGGGCATATGGCCCCGTTAAAATCAGATCCCAAGAATGGGACAACCAGGTGACTCCTGCTCCTGATACATGGTTCTGGGGATCGATGGTCCTTGTCGTCTGGTGTTTAATTGTGACCATCTCAAGTAAATCAGACCTGCATGGGTGATTGAAATGTGATCTTTATGGCTCAGTTAGCAAACACCGCCGAAACAAGGATTTCCATACACATACGTCTGTCTATAAAAGTAGAGCTCTTCTTTAATGAAAGTTACAGAGCTGAACGGCGCATTTGAAAAGCGAAATCAATAAACATTCAGCTATTTCATGCGTCTTATACTCAAGTATCATGCAGCGAAACGGCTTTAAAATAGTTTTGTTCAATTTTACCTCTTGTTCAGTTTGGGACGGATCGATCAGCGTCGGTGTTCACATCTCTGTGGAGAATGCCGTAAACTCTGCCGTAGGCATTCTTTCCACAGACACTCAACACCATCAATTTTCTTTAAAGCATGGAGACAGACGATACTGATGCGGTTCGCTTCCAAGATGAGACCCCTTCCTCGTCCCTCTCATCCACTGGGCCAGGCTGATGCGCGAGGTCTTCCACTCACCACGTGATAAATTCAGCACAAACGCGGGCCAGAAGCACTGCTGTGAGGTCGAACCTCTCCTTAAAATGTATCGTTATCCATCTGGCGGAATTGTCTTGACGAAGCAAGGAATACTGAAGTTTGAATTAATAAATGCGCGAAAGCGTCTGTGCTAAGAACAGTGCTGTTAAAGGATGATATCTTCAAGCAAGTTGGTATCCACATTTTACGATGCAAAAACGGAGAAAATATAAAACATGCAGTTAACTCCAATGCGTAATTAAATATGCAGTTAACTCAAATGCGTTGTTAAACATGCAGACAATTTCGAAGTGCATTGAGAATGTTGTCGACTCCAAATCGTTTGTATTTAATCTCTAAAACGTTATAAAACATGGTGTCTACTCCAAATCGCCATTAAACATGCAGTGTACTCCCAAAAAAAAAAAGTTATTTATCATGCAGTCAACTTCAAGACATTATCAGACATGCTGTCAACTCCAAAACGTTATTAAACATATTGTCAACTCCAGAATGTTCAGTCCGATGATTTAATGCCTTAGGAATCAGTCACGTGTTTCATCTCACTAATGGCAATAGGCTTTATTTGTCATTTTCATGTTAAGTTCATGGTCAACTTATTGCAAGTGTTTGCCATCTTTTACTTAGCCCAATTAAGTGTCTTATTCAGAAACAGTCAGATTCAGTAAGCCGTTGTGTTCTGTTCGTTAAGACATAAATGATTTTGTGTGAGTGGACTTCGGTGTAGGTGTTAAGACTGACCGTGACAGTTTTTCAGTTGTAAAAAGAACTACATTGGCGTCTTTTCTGTTACTATTTTGATTGAGACTAACAATTAATTTTGTTGACTGTGAATATTAATCTGGAAGCTTCACCCCTTCCCAGAACCCCAATATAATAAATTTAATACATAACTTTTTTCCTAGTCTATCCTCTAATTCATTTTATCATCTAGATTGAACATCATATTTTGTAGATATATTTACTGAATATTGCATCTTCATTTCTAAATCAGCAACTCAATGTTACATTTTCTTTTGCTAATGGTGCAAATGTTGTGTTGTATTTGTGTAGGTACATACGCATTTTAACAAAGTGAATTTCTGTAAATTATCCTATAAAATATGAGTAAGGAAATGAGTTGAAAACAATCTGTTTAGAACACCAGAATGTGGAAAGCAAATGTGTTTCCAACAACAACCATTGAGATTAGGAGAACTAATCGTTAAAGTACATTTTTACTGCTCACTTTGAGTTATACGCGGGGTTTGAAATAAATTAACTACAGAAATCTGAAATCCAGAATCTGGTCACGCTAATAAATGATAAAAGGGCTTGCCATGCTCTGCCCATTTGCACTGCCCAACCATGCTTCTAAGATGCAACTACACTTGAAATGAAGCTTTTTTTTAAAGCCACCCACCCACACAGACACAGACACATGCACATGCGCACGCATACACACACACACACACACACACACACGCATACACACAAACATTCTAAGCTGCCTTTCATGCTTGGACCAATTAATTACTGCAGTCTCCTGTTTTATCATGTGTGTGTGTGCGTGCCTGAGTGTGTATGTGTGTGCATGTGTCTGTGTTGGCAGACGCTCTTATTCAGTGTACAATAAGTGCATAATGAAGGTCGTAGGAACAACTAAAGAACATAGATCAGATAAGGTACAATCCTCATAAGTTATCTAAAGTTATGAATATCAAGTCTAGTTCACACAATAAGCTGATGGGTCAGCACAGAATTACAGATATCTCCAACTGTCATTCGGTATGTGTGACAAGTCGAATGACGATATCTTCGACATCATAGAGGTATTTAAAAGGTATTTTGACTAAACAGATGTATTTGCAGGTATCTTCAATTGCTGTTCTTACAAATCAGGCTGCTGCAGATAATGAATTGTAATTATGACCGGTCACATAGCAATTACAACTTGTAAAAATCCATCTGTAGATATCTAAAATGTAATTATGGACAGTAAAGCGAGACTATTAATGTTAAGAGGGCTTGCCATAGCAGAGTGCCTTCTGGATATGTGAGAGAATAAGTTCATGTGGTAGTCTCGGGGACTGTGTGTGTGTGTGTGGGGGGGTGGGGGGGGGGGGAGGGGGGGGGGGGGGGGGTGAACAAATGGGGTGAAATGAGGGAGAGGACATTTAGAATATGCATGCAGAGGAAACGAAAAATGCATTTGACAGCTTTATAGAAAATAGGGAGGCTGGGAGGGTAGGAGGGGAGACTCTAAAGGAGTTTGGTTCACAGATGGATGGACAGACCGAGGGAGGAAGGTAGACGGCATAGAAAACCTCGTGTGGAAGACACACAACAGAACATAGATCGCGCCGAGATATGCCAAGCGGGACAAGAGAGGAAGTATATTAGAGACGTCATGGCGTGGAATTTACAATAAGCTATGTTGCTTGTGAGCGCGTGCCCCATCGCTGTTGTGTTCATTTAAATGCGCTATTGCTGCGAAGCCGCATTCCGTTGGACTGACATTGATTTTCAATGAATGCGTGAATACGTACGCAAAGCGTATGTAAGTGTGTATTTCTCCTCTCCTTTGGCTTTGATGCTGATGGTCGCGTGGAACCTATTATACATTGGCTATACAGCTATTTATATTTGAAATGAACGTTACAACGTTTGTCTCAAAAAAATACGTAATTTATATTATATCGAGAACCTAGAGTTATGTTTATTGCTTTCATTAAGAAGCTTTCATTCAAAAAGAAGGCTTACTGACAACTATGTGACGTGCGCTGATTTCATGGATAATTGGTTGCTTCTGAATATTTTATGTTTTTACTGAACATGGGCCCCTACCAAACTTCAAAACAAATGCGCTTGTAGCCTACTCAGTTTATTCTTTTGAGATTTTGTTTATTCAGTCAACGTTCTGAGACCAAGATTAAGTGCGGCATTTAAAAATCGCATACGTAATAATGACTAATGAAATTTGTCCCAAACAGACAGAAGAACCGATAAAGCAATCAAGATTAAAAAGCTAAATACCTAGTCTCTGCTATTTGAATTCTCCCTTGCAAGCTAACAGGTCACCTAAACGATAGTAAACATATCGATTGCTTACACAAAATACTTGTCTGGATTATAAAACCAACAAATACTTACACATCCTGCACATCGAGTGAGTTTACTACACGTGACTCCAGGAATACTCGCTTGGATGCAATTGTTTTAAAATGCTGAAAATCAAAAAAAAAAAAAATTCTTCTGACATGATTTTATAAAATATTTTAATATTGAAGTCGAACAACAAGCTGGTAAATAAACCTTGATAAAAATAAAATAAAAAAAAACACAAAAAAAAAAAAAAACAATGAAGATTACTATATCGTAAAGCATTTCTGCAGTCCTACTCTTCAGACTCAATATTTAATTATCTCTGCAACTTGGCATGCGCTGGTAAACGGAATACTTTGGACAGCCTCTGAAATCCTACCACATCGGACCGAAATGCTCAGTGACGAACAGTGCGCGTTCTGACGGACGCGCAGGATTGTTCGAGCAGCTTTGTCGGAACCAGTGAGTGACTGACGGAAGGCTAGATGAGCGCATTCGCTTCGGATTGACAGGCGAATGCTAGAGTGCCGCGCGTTTTCTCGCAAAAATGTGCCAGTATGCAGACGTCCATAGGGGGAGAACGGCATCTCTGACAGAAGCGGGGAAGCTCTTCTTAAAACACACCACCTTCCACGGTTTGAGGCACGTCTTTCTGGCTGGGTCGTACCCGCGCAGGCTGGCGTGGCTGCTGGCTTTCTTGACGACTCTCGCGCTCCTGTTCACCTGGTCCACCAACCGGGTGCGGTACCTGCTGTCCTCGCCTGTTCACACCAAGGCGCATATGGTCTACGCCAAGCGACTCGTATTCCCAGCAGTTACTATCTGTAACCAGAATCTTCTGTTGCCGAGGCGCATGAAGAAGACGGACATCTTTAGCGCAGGACGGTGGCTAGGGCTCTTGGGAAGAAACTGGCAGCTGTCCCCTGGGGCCAGAGAGGCGTTAACCCCCTCGACCGAGAGCGGGCACCCCAGCAACGACCCGCCGTGGTCCCCACTTTCACGCATATTGGACTTCAACCACTTTCTCCCCCCGCCCCGGGAATCCCAGCAGACGATGAAGCAGCTCCTGGATCGGCTCGGGCACCAGCTCGAGGAAATGCTACTGCACTGCCGTTTCCAGGGAGAGCAATGCGGGCCCCGGAACTTCAGTACCGTGAGTGTTTGGAAAGTGCTGAAATTCACCGCAATCACTGGCCGTTAGCACCAGAGCGCTTTCCGCTTCGTGTCAACGCGATTCGCCTTGCAACAAGTTTCTCCCTGAAACGTCGAGCCCCAAGCAGAACTTGTTTTCATTATTAGCGTGCAGCGCCACGCTCATACATTCACACTCCAATACGCACTCACACTCCCTCACGGTTTCTTTAAACGTATAATTTCCGTGTTGTGCTTCCCCCTCCGCTTTACTTAAAATTTGTGTTTTAAAATGCAAGTTGAATCCCCACTTCGCACTTGGGTTAGTTCCAGGAGTAGGCGCTGTTTTGGTAGAATTTACTGCAGTGAGATATTTTTGCAGATAGTAGTTTTATGTCCACTTGGATCTGAAACTACAAAAGTTAGCAATTGTGCGTTTAATGGGCTTGTCAAACGATAAGGTTTATTTACGACAGTTCTTATTTCTCTGCTGAAAACAGTTTTTAACACCTATTGGCTCGCTTTTAGAATGCAGCGCACAGAAAACCCATTTAGCCTGTAGCTTTTAATATTGCCTTGGTTTTTGTTGTTCCCCATGCTATGCTTCATTACACGAGTAATAAAAAAACAAAACAATTAATGACTTTCACCCATTAGCTGTGTTTGCATTATTAAAGCCATCCCCGTGACTGAGCTTTAGGTGTAAGTCAGGGATCATAATATCAGGTTGTGCTGTTGGTGGGTTTATAATTGTGGGCTCAGAAATGAAGGGGAATGTAAAATCTGATGGTAAAGTGCAGATAAATGTTTCCTGTTTGTAACTTTGGTCAGGTGTTCTATTTTGTTCACTCAGATATCTTTTTTCCCCCTATGCATTCTAAAAATTAATAACAATAACAGCAGACCTGGTAGCAGAGCAGGCTGTGCAGTTGTCTAGGACCAAAACCATCTCTGGGCCACAAAATTCAAGTTTAATTAAAACAAAATGATTTGGTGATTTATGTTGGAGCACTTTGAGGCCACAACAACATTCATGTTTAGGACCATCAAAACCTTAGAGCTGGGCTTCATGCTGCGATGAGAATCTGACTGTTCATCTTGTAATTCCACTGTGATGTGTATTCTCCGTAGCTGTTCATAGCCTGGGCCAGATATCTTCAGTATTGGCCCTGACAGACCACAGGGTCTGCTGGTTTTTCGTTTTCCCCTTAATATCAGGAATCGATTCGGATCCAAGAAACCACATGAGGTGAGTTGACTGTGTAATCAACTCCTTTCATTGATCAATTAAGCGCAGAGTTACTACAAAAACAACAAAAACCAGCAGTCTACTCAACATTCAGAGATGTACTTTGATAATAAACCCCTCTGTGACCTTTGTCTTTTTTGGAATGACATACAGTATGGTATATACAGCATAATTGTGTCTGTCTTTGTTTCAGCCTCCTACTGGCTGACTCTTGGTTTGGGTTCGGTCTCCTTGTTCATTTCAGACCTCTTAGTCTTGTATTAGACAGATTTCCGGGATCTTTGATTCTCAGTCCGACTCATCGTTTTTTTTGGTGAGATCTTGCTGATCAGCTACATAAGCCGTGTGTTTATATTTCAGCCCAGCAGCGATTCATCTGTGAGCACTTAACCAAAAAAATCAGTTGGAGGACTGTATAAATTAGAGCCGCTCAATCTGCCAAGAACATTCAGCGATGGTGGGCAGGCACACGGTGCTCCCAGATAGCTTCCTCTCCCACATAGACCATGAGGCCAGACCACCTGTGTGGGTGACCAGTTGTTAAAGTAACAGTATTAGTGACAGCCTGTGGAGATTGAATCAGCAGTGGCTTTACTCATGCAATGGGAAGTTAATCTGTAATATTCTTCACATCTTATAGAAATGGAATATACTGAAATACACTACATTTCCAAAAGTATGTGGACACCCCTTCTAATTAGTGGTTTTGGCTATTTCAGCCATGCCCATTGCTACCGGGTACATAAAATCAAGCATACAGCCATGCAGTCTCCATTGATATACATTAGCAGTGGAATGGGTCGTACTGAAGAGCTCAGTGTCTTTCAATGTGGCACTGTTATAGGATGTCTAGGATAGGATGTTACAGGAATTTCTGTCCTGCTTGAGCTGCCCCAGTCAACTGTAAGTGCAGTTATGTGTAGGAGCAACAACGTATGGTAGCAACAACAGCTCAGCCGCAGAGTGGTAGGTCGCACAAGTGCTAAAGCATGTAGCGCATAAAAATGATCTGTTTCCGTGGCCGAGCAGTCGTGCACAAGCCTAAGATCACCATGCGTAATGCCACGCGTTGGCTGGAGTGGTGTAAAGCACACTGCAATTGAACTCTGGAGCGTGGAAATGCTTTCTCTGGAGTGATGAATCACGCTTCACTCTCTGGCAGTCTGATGGAAGAATCTGGGTTTGGTGAAATGCATAGTGCGAACAGTATTGGCCCAAATAGCGCCGACTGTAAAGATTGGTGGTGGAGGAATGATAGTCTGGGGCTGTTTTGCATGGTTTGGGCTTGGCCCCTTAGTTCCAGCGAAAGGAGATATTAATGTTACAATGATATTCTTGAGAATTGTGTAATTCCAACTTTGTGGCAACAGTTTTGGCGAAGGCCCTTTCCTGTTTATTAGTAGGTGATTCTGCAGATACACCCCCCACGCACGACACAGTGGATGATAGTGTCTATCTGGGCATTCATAAAAAACATTTTTTCACCACTAAAAATGTGTATACTGTCATAGCAACAAGACAAAGCCAACAATAGCCGAAGGTGTGCCAGCACAGCTGTGAAAAATGCTGCTCAATGAAGACTGAAATAAACAAGAGGAACTGTAGTAGAATTATATTATGGCATTCTACTGTCAATATATGTGACTAAATATGGAGAAAATGTAAAATCTTACCTTTGGTTTTACATGTAAAGATGTCCCTTTCAAGGTTCAGTGGTGATTTATTGTCTTCAACAATCCGTTTTGGAAATGTTCAATTGTAACGCCTGTGTACCTTCCAAAATATGTGTGTGTAATACCACACATGTTGTTTACGGTGTTGTCGCCCTTTGTAGTACAAACAGGCTTGATTGACAATTAATTCTTCGAGTAGATGACTGTATAAGCTTTCTAACAATGTATGATATGTCAAATTTTGCTTGAATGATCATTTTATAGCCCAGCATGACTGAAAGTTGTGAATCATCAGCCTTATTCATTGTGAGGCTGCAGTAAAAGACACTGCACCTGGCGAAATATTATCAATGAGTTTAGTAATTTCTTGGAAAATATTATTATTCTTGAGAACTTCTGAGCATGGCTAAGGCATATGTTTGCTGATAGACTCAGCTGATACTGTTTTCTGAACAAAGTCAGAAGAGGATAACAACAGCATTGATTCTCTCTGTCTCTGTCCACTGAACACTGATAAAAATTTCTTTGTCGATATGTAACAAGGATATTTCACACTGTAACATAAGCATTCACTGATAGCTCAGTCGGTTGTTCAATAGGGTTTGTGTTCAATATACCTCATTAAAAACACTTCCACTTAAAAATATGACATACTTTCATTTACTTGTCTTTCATGGCAAATGAAAAGTGACTGAATACATGCCTGTGTATTTCTTTCTGCTGGAAGGTATGTGTGTTTGCTTTTCTCTTTCATAGCCTACATTTATATGCGTTACTATTATCACTCATAAAAAAGTGCAAAAAGAACTGATATCTGAAGAAAAACACATTTTAAACGTAAAAAATACCAAGTTACTCACACATAGCACTGCCATTAATTCAAACTTGCTAAATCAAGGCTGCCATTAAAAGTATTGATATCACAATTAGGCTGTTACAAGAAACAATATTGGTTATCTTAGCTCACACAAATTCAACATACTGTATTCCAAAACAATGCTATCCAATGTTTCCTCAATTATTTCAGGTAATTTGGCCCTATGTGTACAAGCCTACAGTACATGAGAATGGTTTGGACTGATATATATATATATTTATTTCCCATAAATTACCCAGATTTGTCCATTTCAAGGTTGTACAGTCATAATATGTAAATGTTTCTGATTATAAATAAGCCCGCGGTGTGCAAGGGGAAAAAGTGTCTCCTGAACTGCCGTGCTAGTTTCCCAATTATCTGTCCCAACTGAAGCACTGGATGATGGGTTGTGTTGTCCTTAGAGTGGCCTAGATGGACTACAGCGGTGTGCGCGTGGTGTGTGTTATGCCGCTGCACAACAGTCAGAATAAGAGGGAGAGGTGTTCTATCCATCACTGCCTTGTCGTTCGCGGTCGGACGGAGGCTTGTTTGCTTTTCGGCGAAGCGGAGAAAAGCCCCCGGCGAGTTAGAGGAGCGAAGGCTCGCTATCTCGGGGTAGCAGAGCGAGGCTCGGGCCGGGGAAGACGAGAAGGTATTGAGAATCGATGAGGCGGCACGCCGCTCAGAAGGAGGGTACATCTGTCGCACGTTAGCAGCGAACATCTGAGGGAAAGACAGAGCGAGGGTAGAAGTTCCGTGGGATCTTGAGTAAGGGGTGCGGGGTCACACAGGAGGCTGGGAAAGCTTCCCTCTGCTGCCTTGCTCTCTTGAAGAGGGGTCCCCTGCCCTGGTCCTGGAGGGCCGCAGGGTCTGCTAGAGTCCCCAGCCCTGGTCCTGGAGAGCCGCAGGGTGTGCAGATTGGTATTATTTTCACATTAAACATTCAGTTCAGACCCAAGAAATCAGGTGAGGTAAAATGAGGTGGTTTTTATTTATTATTCAAGATGCAAGCTCTACTTCTGAGATAACATGGCATTTAATAGGGTAAATCAACCCTCCATAAGCTTTAAACGGGTCTCATTCCAAACAATTAACAGCCTGTTATAACTCAGTGGTTGTAGTTGTGGTTGTAATGAAAACCATGCACTCATGCACGTTCACACACACACACACACACACACTGGGTCCCCAGTAGTTTGAGAACCCATGTTCTAGTATACGTGTGATTGAGAAGCCTGCATGTGTGCCTCTGGAGAACTGCAGGGCTTTCTGTTTTATTTCCACGTATCAGCCAATTTATACGCAGGAAATTAGGTGAGGTGAGGTAACTGCCTGAAATAAACAACTTTAATTGATCATCAGTTCAGTGTTGTTTAAAAGTGAAATTACACTGACCCTGCAGCTCTCCACGACCAGGGCTGGTTTTTAAAAGTAGTCCTTGTTTCAGTGTTTCTGATTTTAGCTGGAAAAGACTGTTTGGGGTGCCTAGCAACCAAACTCAGTCCAGTTAACTTGAGGCCATCTTCAGAATCACAGGTGGGCACAGAGATGGAACTGGATCACAAGGTGCTAGACTTCCTAAGGCTCCGGACCATTCTGGTCTTCAGATTCACTTTGATAGATTTTCGCCACTGGACCGTCCCTGAGTAATAATGGCAAAAACTTCAGCCATGTGTAGCTTTTAAACAGCAAGACCACTAATCACTCATTCCTCTAGTTTTCAAACCCAGCAGTCCACTAACACACTTTAGTCAACACCCAGAAGTTCATTACAGATTTGTTTAACATCCAGTCTGGTATCTGTTAAGGCACTGTTCCATTGTATGGATGGACCCCATGATCTAGTATCTGTTAAGGCTCTGCTCCAGTGTGTGGTTGGGCCCCACGGTCTGGTATCCTATAAGGCACTGTTTCAGTGTGTGGATGGGCCCCACGGTCTGGTATTGAATCCATACTGTGTGAGTGTCTACTGAGACTGGCAGCCATGCAGGGGTACACGTGTTAACTTGCTGCAGGGTTTCAGAGAGTGGTCGGGTCAGACATTGTCTACATCAGACTGTCTCATCCTCAACAGCCATCACCATTGGTTGAGCGGTTGTGTAGAAAATGTCTGTTAGCTCGAGCTGCACGTTAAGCATCTTCCTCCGATGCACGCCTATGTGAACCTGACTTGTGGACTGCAGTGTGAAAAGAAGCAGAAGCAGCCTACTGTTGCATGTTGCGGGTGTTTAACATGAATTGCCATTCAAAATTTGAGGAAAGGGGGTAGAAAGCACAAAGAAAGTTTAGTTTAATGGTGTTTTTGACTCTGTTCGCCTTTGTATTGTTGTATCTACGTCAGCCTCGATGCACACACTTATGAGAAGGAATGGCCATAACCATAGCAGCTTTCTGACAATGCTGCCAAACGGCTTGGCCTCCTTCAGAAAGGATTCAGAAAGCGACTCACGGTGCCTGTGAATAACTCCTGCCGAGATGAAACGGCTGTTGACTTTATATTTTACCATTTAGTACACACTGTCAACCCGAGAGCATTAAACAGATTACATTTTACATACGCTCGTTTGTACAGATGAATGTTTTTTTCCTGAAGCAATTCAGATTAAGTACCTTGCTCAGTGGTACAAGGCCGGTGGCCCAACTGAGAATGGAATCCTGTAACTTGTGATTTACTGGCCCAGCTACAGAACCGTTATACTATGCTGCTGCCCTCTTCAATCTCCTCCTGTCGATTTTCTTTGCGGGACCGGGGAAGAGCTGCTGTCAGTTGAAGCGAGAAAAAATGGAGATCTGAAGTGTCTGAAATGGCATATTTTTTCATTGACTGTATTAGAATGACATGCTTGGCTTGTTTAAATTAGCACGTGTGCACCCTATCTGTACATTTTGCTCCGCAGATACAATACCTTATGATATATAGCAGTGATGTACATAAACGTGCAGTGTAACTGCATGGAATTAACTACAATACCCACATTCATTTTTGTTCAATAGGGAATTTTATTTTTACTTGTGCTGCCGTGTTCAACACATTTTCTGTACATTACTGATATTGTGGCATTATATATGGCCGTGCTTTAGTTAGCTTTCAATCAGTCTCCAGAAATGTTTCAGCACATTGATTGCTAGAGTGCATGTCAATGTCATTACTGAACTTAGACCTACAGGAGATCGCACAACTTGTTTAACCCTTTCGCGCAAGCCCCTTAGTGATCTGCACATCGAAGTGCCTAGATTGCTCAGCTCACCTTGCAATAGCATCAGTAGATCCACATAGAACTATAATACCCATCAGCAGATCCACACAAAACTATAATACCCATCAGCAGATCCACACAAAACTACAATAATCATCAGTAGGAGCAGATGATTCTGAATGCCGCTGCCCGACTCATCTACAACCTTCCCAAATTCTCCCACGTCACTCCTCTGCTGCGATCACTCCACTGGCTACCGGTCGCCGCCAGGATCCGGTTCAAAGCCCTGACCCTTGCCTACACTGCTGCCAACAGGACAGCCCCCATCTACTTGCAGAACATGACTCGATTCTATGTGCCTGCGCTCTGCGGCAGCAGGGCGCCTTGCAACCCCTCCCACCCGCCCAAAGGGATCACAGAGCTTCTCCACCCTAGCTCCCCAGTGGTGGAACGAACTCCCCGTCTCTCTCCGAACCTCCCCCTCACTACCGATCTTCCACCGTGGCCTGAAGACTCATCTCTTCAGACTATACCTAGACTAACCACCACCACGCTGTATATTTCACTCTTTAAACCCCCCCCCCCCCCTTTCATGTCACTTGTTACATGTTGCCCCATCCCAGCACTTTTTCGTAATTTGTATTTGTCCTAATACTGTAGCTTGTTCTTCTGCCTAGTTTGTTTTGTAGAGGTTAGGTCAGAATAGTGTTCACTGAGTGAACTGTGTTCTTGGCTAGAAATAGCTGTACAAAATAAGTATTGTACCTTACTGAACTGTGTTTAGCAGTTGTCTATGACCATTTTGTACGTCGCTTTGGATAAAAGCGTCTGCCAAATGAATGTAATGTAATGTAATGAGCACACGAAAATGGAGAAGCAGGCCAAAACGAAGCCCAGAAACGATGCTGCCATGACAGTAGGAGCCAGCACAGAAGTGAGAGAGTTTCACCCAGCCCTCGAACCTGCTGCTAGAAGCTTGGACTGAATTTACTATCATCGTAGTCATCACAACAGCCCCCGTAGTGCTGATTTACGACTCTCCAAAGACTAATCGCTCTTTCTCATCTGGAAACAAATGGAAGTTTACATGATGGATGTTAATATAATCCAACAAGGCTGTTTCAGCCTATTGAAGGAGTTTAAAGGGTAACCTTGAAAAGTTATACTGTTCAAAGTCCCAATAGTGACCCAGCAGGCAAAGCTATACCCGCTGGTCCAAACGAATCTTGCCTCAGTGCTACTTTGTGAAATTATTTTTTCTTTATTTAACCAACAGAAAGTTTTGGAGTTTGGATTTGGCAAGAATTTGCCAAATAGGAAGGCCTGTTAGGTCTAATGATTTTATGTGCACTGGGTAGTTTGTGGTTGTAAAATTCACTAAAGGGATTTTACAAAGTGATTTTTCAGGTTAAGTTCTGTCAGTAGAACAAGGGGGCATAGTTGGAATTTAGTTAAAGCTAAATTCTACATGGATAAGAGGAAGTCCTTTTTGATTGATGATTATAGGTTTTACATAACACATAATATGTCAAGATGTATTTTATGCTCAAAATACACATGGAACAAAACACCTTCCTAGGTTTAGGGAGGGCAGGCCACATTCTTCTAAACAATATAATATTGCATCCAGTTCACTGTTCCTTTCTCTAAGGCCATAATCTAAACTCTAGATGTCTGACAGTGCTGTCGTTTTGTGTAATTGGGGATGTCAGGATGCCCTATGCCCCACAAACCCAGTTCTGAACAGAAGCCCTGCTGAGGCAAACAATTCTATGTTATAAAAAAGCCACTGAATTTTTATCAAACAGCTTTATTGTGTGAATACAGCCCGTGTCCTATTTTTCACCACGGCACGCAGGACCTGGCGCCGTGGGCTATGCATGGCAAACTGTGGTCACGTCTTTGAGGGACGTTTTGTGGGACGCATGCGCAGGTGGTGCTTCGTTTAGTAGGACGCATGCGCAGGTGGTGCTTCGTTTAGTAGGACGCATGTGCAGGTGGTGCTTCGTTTAGTAGGAGTATGTGAAACGGGACGCATGCGCAGGTGGTGCTTCGTTTAGTGGGACGCATGCGCAGGTGGAGCTTCGTTTAGTGGGACGCATGCGCGGGTGGTGCTTCGTTTAGTGGGACGCATGCGCGGGTGGAGCTTCGTTTAGTGGGACGCATGCGCAGGTGGTGCTTCGTTTAGTGGGACGCATGCGCAGGTGGAGCTTCGTTTAGTTGGACGCATGTGCAGGTGGTGCTTCGTTTAGTAGGACGCATGCGCAGGTGGGGCTTCGTTTATTAGGACGCATGCGCAGGTGGTGCTTCGTTTAGTAGGACGTATACGCAGGTGGTGCTTCGTTTAGTAGGACGCATGCGCAGGTGGTGCTTCGTTTAGTGGGACGCATGCGCAGGTGGCGCTTCGTTTAGTAGGACGCATGCGCAGGTGGTGCTTTGTTTAGTAGGACGCACACGCAGGTGGTGCTTCGTTTAGTAGGACGCATGCGCAGGTGGTGCTTCGTTTAGTGGGACGCATGCGCAGGTGGAGCTTCGTTTAGTAGGACGCATGCGCAGGTGGTGCTTCGTTTAGTGGGACGCATGGGCAGGTGGAGCTTCGTTTAGTAGGACGCATGCGCAGGTGGAGCTTCGTTTAGTAGGACGCATGCGCAGGTGGTGCTGCGTTTAGTAGGATGCATGCGCAGGTGGTGCTTCGTTTAGTAGGACGAATGCGCAGGTGGTGCTTTGTTTAGTAGGACGCATGCGCAGGTGGTGCCAGCTAAAAATGTGTCTGCGGAAGTGAGTTGCGCCGTGGGTCTGGACGGTTCTGTGCTTGTTCAGTCCGCAGCCTTTGCAGAGTGGAAAATCACACGTTCGAACTGCATCTTTGTTCAACAAACCTTGAATTCTGGATTAAAAATCCCTGCTTTTGCTGCAGGTAGCACGTCAAATCCATTTGCTGCCAAATCCTCAGTCTCTCTTTTGCACCGGCTGTGACCCTTAACATGCAGTAGGTTTATCTAATGGCTGTACTTCTGTTCATCTTTTGGCTATGATGCTGATGACTTGGTATTGCCTCTGATCTTTTCCTAATGTTTTATATAATAATAATAATAATAATAATAATAATAATAATAATAATGTTTTATATGCATCTTTGTTAGCGGATAAGAGCTGCTGTTAAGTGTAAATAATTTGCCTTTGGTGAAGCAGAGGTTTACATTATAATCACTTTGCAGACATTCTTGTCCAGAGCGATTCACAGTCATGGAGAACATCGGTACTACTGTCAGGGATGGGAAGATGCAGTATCACAAGGAGGATGATGAAGGGAGGGTGAGGATATAGGCATTCATGGGGGGGGGGGTTATGCTGTGCATTCAGTGTGCATCCTTTCAAGGCCACCACCCCCCCCCACCCTTGCCTCCGACCCTGAGTCTTCCAGCTCTCCCAGCCCCCCCCCCCCCAGGTTACCACAGCAACTCTGGCTAGCTTCACTTCATCCATCCCTTACCAGCCCCCCCCCCCCCCCCAACTGCCATTTGTCAATCATGGCCTGACAGCCCTCCGGCGATGGGGATTCTAGACGTCAGTGAGATGGAGGCACTTTCACTCTTAGCTCGTGCATTCGTTTATTCTTCTCTGCAAAACTGAATCAGCAGGGCAGTGACTAAAATACATTATTTTCTTTTCTCTGAGAAAGAGGGAGTTAGAGAGAGGGCGAGGGGGGACAGAGGTAGGAAATAAATAGACGGTGGGGGGGGTAAGAGAGGGAGGTAAACAGACAGAGAAAGATATATAAAGATGCCGAGACAGAGAGAAGTTTTTGTTCTCAGAGCCGATTTCTACATGACAGACCGTTCCTGACATACCCTCTGACTTAGATCGATGCTGCTTCGATTTCCCGCTCGGTTTTTTCTTTAGTGCCACAAAGTGGATGGGGCAATTACTAGCGGACGGGTAGCAGCAGTGACCTTTCAGTCCGGGGCACTTTCTCTTTGTCTTCTGCGACATCTTTCACGGGGATTCAATGTTTTTCCCCATATTATTTTTTTTCCCCCCGATGCAGAACGCTGAGAAGCAAAGGAGTGTGACCGCTGCCGTTTTCAACCCATCACGGTACCGAGAACTCAGACCGCCACTGAGCACGCTTTTCCGTTCACGGTGTTGTGTTTTTTCCTCCTCCTCTTCTTCTGGAGCTGGTGTAAACGAGCATTCGTGGCGGAGTGTGCTTCTCATTCAACTTCAGAAATTGCTCTTTGAGAAGGTCAGCTGCCCTGATGGATATTTATAAACCGAATGGCGTCACTCCCAGTGAGATTCACCGTTGGGATGCTACAGAGTGCGCGTCTGCCTTTTGCTTAGTGATGAGTTTAGAAACAATGATGCTGCGGACAAACTCTGTTTCCCAAATTTTTTTGCCCTTTGGAATTTAATGTTGTGACCTTGTGATTTTGCTACGCCGGAAAAATCTGGCCATTTGTCGGTCCAAGTCTTGGGCTGTCCCCCACTCATGTCCAGGTCCAGTCAGTTACTTTAGGAGAACATTTTGCTTTAAATTACATTTACATTCAACAAAAGTACTTATGAGGATTATCCTTCTAGCTTTTTATCCTCCTGACTACTTTTTCTTTGTTTCTGTCTGTAGTGTTTTATATGTTGTTCAACGCATGGGTGTATAATTGAATGGAGAATTGAATGGAGGCCAATGTTGTACAGCATTATAGACAGACTACCAGACTACAATCACCAGGATGGAGGAATACCCACAGGGCCACAGCCGAGGGCTGAGACTGTGCTCACAGTTGTGTGTGAGCAGCCTGAAGATTTCTAAACTCCCAATACAGTTACCTCAGACCCCAGAAACTCTCTCTCTCTTTCTCTGTTGTTTTTCTTTTCTCTCTTCTCACTTTCTTTCTCTTGCCCTTTTTTCTGTCTCTCTCTATCCACCTCTTTATGTTTTTTTATTTATCTGTCCCTCTCTGAAATGCAAACTCAAGTAAGCTTTCTTAGCATGGCAATAGTGCCCTTACATTGCCAAAGCGTATACTGACATAACAAACAGTTTAGAGAAAAGCATTGCAGTAAACATGCACAGTAAAGAAAGAAAGAAAATTCTACATCTAAAAAACAAACACATAAAATTGGACTACAAAATATCTTTATTTTTATGTATAAATGTTAGTGGCAAGTAGTGATATACTGTGCTGACAAAGCCACACATTCCCTCCGCTCTCCCAAGAGGAACTGCAGCCTCTGAAAGCATCTGAAATTCAGGGCAGATTTCTTACGTTTTAACTTGTTGGTGCAAACCCCCTAGTGGCCATGACGTGACGTCATGAGATTGTTCAACTCAGACGTTCGGCGCTCCTGCAACCGAACTATGAGTTTAAAACACAAACCTTGCGCTCTCGCTTTATTACTTGGCGATTCGGGACAACTATGCCGAAGACGAAGTTTCTAAGCTTCACCATTGTCGCGCCTGTCCTCCATTTACCAAGCACCCCCTCCCTGCAGTCTCATCCGCAGCTACACCCCCATCCATGACAAACTGGACAACACTGTCTATCTGGGCGTTCATAAAAGCATTCTTTCATCACTAAAAATTTGTATTCTGTCATAGCAACAAGATATAGCCATCAATAGCCAAAGGTATGCCAGTACAGCTGTGAAAAACACTGCTCACTGAACACTGAAATAAACAAAAAGAATTATAGTAGAATTATATTATGACATTCTACTATCAATATCTGGGACTAAATATGGAATAAGTATAAAATCGTACCATTGGTTTTACACATAAAGATGTTCCTTTCAAGGTTCAGTGGTCATTTATTGTCTTCAACAAATTGTTTGTGAAATATACGTTCATTTGGGATGCCTGGGTACCTTCCAGTATAGCTGTGCGTAATACCCCATGTGTCGTTTACGGCCTTGTCACCCTTATTAGTACAACGTGCCTTGACTGACACTTAATTCGTCCAGTAGGTGACCCTATAAGCTTTCTAACAATGTATAATATGTCTAATTTTACTTTTGGATTAGTGTTTTATAGGTCAGCGTATCCGAAAGCAGTGAATAATCATCGCCATATTACGCAGTCACTCAGTGGCAGCAGTGAAAGACACTGCACTTGGTGAAACGTTATCGATGAGTTTTGCAATTTCTTGGAAAGTATTATTATTCTTGAGAACTTCTGAGCATGGCTAAGACATATGTTTGCTGATAGACTCAGCTGATACTGTTTTCTGGACTAAGTCAGAAGAGGATAAGGACAGCATTGATTCTCTGTCTCTGTCTCTATCTACTGAACACAGATAAGATTTCTTCATCGAGTGTTACTGCTCAAAATATTTCGGTTATCTACATTACTTTTGAAATTGAGTGACTTTAAATAGGTTAGTGGTATTTGAAAATGAGGATATTTTACACTGTAATGCAATTGTTCGTAGGTAGGTCAATAGGATTTGTGTTTCATGCACCTAATGTGATGTGAGCTGGAACATTGCCACAACATGGTGGACGGTTGAATATTATTTTAATGTTATCCCATCCCCATACAAGAAAACAAGAATTACATACTGTAGAGTGCAGAAAAATATATGAGAGTTAATGATTACACATTTTGCTGCTGTAGCACATTGTGCGAAAATGTTTTTGCATTATTTTTAAATCTGATATCAATGTTTCATCTTAAACATTCATAAGGGGCACATTTACAGGCTTTATAATTGACAAAAAGCATTGTATTCATTTTTGAAGAGATTTTGGATGTATTTCTGAACCCCTATATATTTTAGACCATTTAACTGACTGAAAGCTTGTAATTCCCACTTTAAAATGAGACAAAAGTGAGTTTCTTGAGACAAAACTGTTGATTTGTAGAGAAGTACATTATTGTGTGATTTACAGAAATCCATAATTTAGAAATTTGCTGTCAAACATGAATGGAGTCCAATGGGCAAATAGGCTTTTTCAGTGAAAATATTACTAGGAGCAACTTCAAAGCTGGCCCATTGTTCCGCATGGGACAAATATGAATTTCCGGATCTCTGCAGGATAAGAGTAGTTCATGTTGGTGCATATGTATTCATGTATGTCTGTATATGCTAGTTATCTTTACGCCCTTAAGGTTGAAGATGTCACAGTTGCAGTTTGTTAGTCAACTGTCCATCTGATAGTTACATCATCTACCAAGTTGACAAGGTAATTGAGACTAAGGGGCCAACATAACTTGTATCTTTGGCAAAATAGTCATCTCCCAAAAGAATCGATCGGTTGTATTTATCTGACTGAGTTATTCCTTGTCTTTTGACTAATTTTCTATAAAAGCTTTTTATTTTGGCCTATTTATGTACTGCTTTTTTTGTAAACATGTAATATAACTGACGTCAGGAGTTCACCATAACGTCAGGTTGACACAATATCTCCTCTATTCATTGTAAAGACACCTACCGTGGAAATGTTTGACCGGGCATCACAACCTCAAACAAATGGAAGGAACGTCTTCTTGGATGCCTTGTTTAATAGATTATTTATTCTGCTTTCCTCGCCAGATCTTTACCCGCTACGGAAAATGCTACACCTTCAACTCAGGGAAAGACGGACGCCCTCTGCTGGTGACGATGAAAGGCGGAATGGGGAATGGCTTGGAGATCATGCTGGACATTCAGCAGGATGAGTACCTCCCCGTCTGGGGGGAGACGGGTAAGGACAAAGACGTGCGCTCAGGGAAGGCGTGACACCCCTGTAGTCCTAATTAATTAAGTAATGAAATCAGTTTCTTGTGCCAAAGCGCATTTTTTAGTTTCAAATTCTATTTCTTTTTTTGAACAAGTATTTATTCCATTTCAGAATATCGGCAATCCAAACAATAGAACACTTTGACAAAACAGAGAATATATATAGGTATATATATACACACTCACCGGCCACTTCATTAGGTACTTGCTTGTACCGGGTGTGGTCTTCTGCTGCTGTAGTCCATCTGCTTCATGGTTCGACGTGTTGTGCGTTCAGACATGCTCTCCTGCATACCTCGGTTGTAACGAGTGGTTATTTGAGTTACTGTTGCCTTTCTATCAGCTCGAACCAGTCTGGCCATTCTCCTCTGACCTCTGCTATCAACAAGGCATTTATGCCCAGAGAACTGCTGCTCACTGGACATTTTCTCTTTTTCTGACCATTCTCTTTAGACCCTAGAGATGGTCGTGCGTGAAAATCCCAGTAGATCAGCAGTTTCTGAAATACTCAAACCTGGTCTGGCACCAACAACCATGCCACGTTCAAAGTCACTTAAATCACCTTTCTTCCCCATTCTGATGCTTGGTTTGAACTTCAGCAGATCGTCTTGACCATGTCTACATGCCTCAATGCATTGAGTTTCTGCCACGTGATTGGCTGATTATATATAACGAGCAGTTGAACAGTTGTACCAAATGGAGTGGCCGGTGAGTGTGTGTGTGTGTGTATATATATATTAGGGGTGGAGGTAGATGCCACTATTTGTATATTTTTGTTCAACCAAAAACATTTTTGAATTTTCATTTGAATAAAAACAGGAAGTGGGCGTGGTTAAAACCAAAAGCGTGTGGAGCTTAACCAAAAACTGTATAAAAGGCCGAAAATCCCAGATTTTTATCATTATAATCACTGGTACTGCTCATGGGAATTAATACAGAGTTGGTCCCTCCTTTGCTGCTGTAACAGCCTCCACTCTTCTGGGAAGGCTTTCCAGTCGGTTTTTGGAACATGGCTGCGGGGATTCGCTTCCATTCAGCCACAAGTGCGGTCGGGCACCGATGTTGGGCGTAAGGCCTGGCTCGCAGTCAGCGTTGCAGTTCATCCCAAAGGTGTTCGATAATTTGATATATTACTTCTAGGCGGGTAACAGAGGCGAAGCCATCAGTTCTGACGCTAATCGCCCATATCAGGAATGACAGGTTTGAGCCTGAGGTTATGAAAAGCAGTATGCAATTGTGAGATTTGGTGTCTACCTAGCTTCTGGATGACAGGGTAGAGTCTCAGGAAAAATTCATTTTGTGTTTGTGTGTATAATGCTGATTTGGTTGAGACTGTTGAGGTGGGATAAAATGCACTTACTGCCTTGTCTCCATGGTAATTACCTGAATGAAAGTGTGCCTTTACATTTCAAAGGGGAAGGCGCACGCTGACAGGAAGGATCTGAAGTAAATAAGCAGATAAAATAGCAAAACAACTCATCAGTGTTTTGTATCTGCCGCCGTTATTTCAAAGACAGACCTTTTCTTTGCCGAGGAGCCTTGTAATGATAATATATTCCTGCAGTATTTTCAGATTTGAGGGTTACCGAAAACCTTTTTTTCCCCTGAGTTGTTCACAGTTGCATTATAGGTCTACTGACTTTGCATGAAGGAAGCTCATCCATAGAGGTAAAAATTCAAACCGAGTATCTAAGCATATAAACCACTCTAGTAGTTGCATTGATTTCCTTTAGATTTTTAGCAGTTTTACTTATGCATCTATTTCTTCAATGGTTCGTAACGAAAAAAAGTCAAACATTCAATGCCTTGAGCTTGTGTTAGCACGAGCACCTTTGGCCTCTCTTCCAGATGCTGTTAATCCATCTTTGCATGACTTTTTTAAAAGTAGCCATACATGCACAGAATGCCTTTATATATAGCCTAATGAAAAGACCTTTTCATCTCCTCTAAGGTTGACTATTATTGGTTATACTGTAGGCCACTTGGAACCATTTTATCAATAATATTTCTCCAGTATTATTTTATATTATTGCTGAAACCCTGGTGAGTTTTATGAAATGCAAATGAGTCAAAGGGCTCACATTAACCCTTGGATCTGCACTTGACTGTCCACCCTTTTACAAGTTTTGCCAAAAAAAGGAAAAACTAGTTGGTGTGTAGGCTATTATCAAATATCTTAGACAGAGAGCAACTTACACATGTTGCGTTTTAAATACAGTTAATTTGTACTCATGTTTTCCTGAAGCAATTCAGGTTCAGTTTCTTGAATAAGGGTACCAGGACACCGGGCGTTCTGGGAGTTTTGGGAACCTGCAAACTCAAAAATACAAGCCTAATTCCTTAAATATTACTGTACTATGGCATTTAATTCTGAAATATGGAATAGCCTACCCACTACACTTCTGTATAGGCTAGTCTCCAGGTCATCATTCTGGATCGCAGTAGAATGCATCGTCGAATGACGTTAGAGTCACTTATGCGTCTGTAGTCAAGAAAAATAAATTAACTAATTTTCAACTTCTGTAAGCCTCCTAGCCTATGGTGAAGCACTAGGGGGTAACTTGCTTTGACATAGCGTTATACAAAACAACGGTTAATTAATTATGTTCCTGGCATTTAGAAGACACTGTTGCCGGAGTGGCTTACTCTATGTTTTGCTTGCTTCGGTAGTATCCATGTACAGGTGGATATATACTAAAGTAATGCAGGTACCTTGCTCAAAGGTACAAACACAGTGTTCTACTTAAGAATCAAACTTGCAGTCTGTAGATTACAAGCCCAGTTCCCAACCAGACCTGGGTCAAATACGTATTTGTTTTGGATTCAAATACTTTTCTGGGCTCTATTGATCTTGCCTGGTGTAATTGATCCTGCCAATTTGACACTGTCACCGTTGATAGATTGATTGATTGATTGATTGGTTGGTTGGTTGATGGATCGATGTGTTGGATTGACGCTGTTTTTGTTCTCGCTTCCCCTTCTGTAGACGAGACGTCGTTTGAAGCGGGCATTAAAGTGCAGATCCACAACCAGGACGAGCCGCCTTTCATCGACCAGCTGGGCTTCGGCGTGGCACCGGGATTCCAGACCTTCGTGTCGTGCCAGGAGCAGAGGGTACCGTTCGGGGCGGCGTTCGCGCGTTCGAAAGTTAGCGGCGGCGTCCGGCAGCGGACTGGCTGGCGCTCCCGACGCAACAGTCGGCCTGTCGTGTAGTCCTAGAGGAGCCCAAACCACACGTTTCCCCGTCCGTCGACCCATCACCACCAATTCAATTCGTTGTTGCCTTTTGTACCTTGAAAGGCATTAAGCATGCTGGCACCGTGCTGGCTGTCAGCCCCCGGGTGCGGTCTCTCTGTCTGCCCGGTGTGCAAGCTACGCCCCTGCCTTTCATTAATTTAATGCAATGGAGTCTAATTTCGTCTAATTCCCCCCCCCCCCCAGGCTTACAAATCTCTCCCTCCGGCAGCAAAGCCAAGCCGTCGGCTCTGGTGAATGAAGCCACAGACTATGGAGAAAGCTTGTCTCTTTCCTCCTCCTCTCTCTCTCTCTCTCCTCTCTCCTCTCTTGTCCTTTCTTCATGAAATCCAAACAAACAAAAAAAAACCCCAAGACGGCCATGTCTCTGAGTAAAGAGGACAGTCAAGAGGATTCTTTAACTGAAGTTAAATGAATCACTCCCCCTCTCTCTTCCTCATTTCCTCCCTCTCTTCCTCCCCATCTTCTTCCTTCTCTCTCTCCCTCCTTCCCTCTCTCCCTCCCTTTCTCCTCACCTTCACACTCTCTTCACCTCTTTCATGACAGAACCTGCAGATTAACTGTGTGTGAATAAGGAGTCGGGGCAAAAGGCAACACGTTTTGTTGTGTTGTTTTGTTTCATTTCAAAGGCTGACTGGATCAAGGACACGTACAAACACACACAAACACAACCGAAAACACACACACATGCAAGCACACATACAAACACCGAAGCACAGGCACAAACACACACACACGCACAAACACACACAGACACACACACACACACACACACATATACATACACACACACACGCGCGCGCTCACACACACACACACACACACGCACACAAAGACACGCACACACACACACACACACACAAACACACACATACACACATACACACATGCACACACACACACACGTACACACACACATACAGCCCCTGCCAGTGCTTGAAAAGACAGCGAGTGGAGTGTGGGTGGTTGAGGTTGGCTGAATGGTGCTTTGCTTTGAAAAGGCTGGATCTGAATGTGGGGACCCAGCACACAAAGCGAAGCTATTGCTAGCCTGGCCAGCCTGGCAATCGGGAAGATACCATGTCACGATGAGCGGGAGGAACTCAGGAAAGCTGCCAGCTCAAGTCATCCATTAAAAAAGATGATACTGTGACTTTTTCCTCTGTGTCCATTTAGTGACATTAGCCATTATGAGGGCTATTATCCTGGAGTAATTAGGCTTAAGTGTAAATAGGACTTGTGTGTGTGAGTGTGTGTGTGTGTGTGGGAGGAACAATACAAACACACATTAGAAATGCTCATATAACCTTGAAAACACATCAGGACTTTTAATTGTAAATAACGTGACTGTTTAAATTGCTCGGAAAATTATTTTCAGTGTTTTCAATTTTTGCCACACCGATAAGTGGATTGTGATAAAATGTGTATGTGTGCGTGTGTGTGCATATGTGTCTGTGTGTGTATGTGTGCATGCATCTGTGTGCATGTGTGTATTGTGTGTGTGTGTGTGTGTGTGTGTGTCTGATGTGTGTGTGTCTGTGTGTGCGTGTGCATGCGTGTGTATGTGTCTGATGTTGGTGTATGTGTTTGTGTCTGTTGTTTGTGTATGTGTGTGTGTTTGTGTGTCTGATGTTTGTGTGTATGTGTGTGTGTGTGTGTGTGTGTGTGTGTGTTTCCTGCAGCTGACGTACCTGCCGCCTCCCTGGGGTGACTGCAAGGCCACGGCCATGGACTCTGAGTTCTTCAGCAGCTACAGCATCACGGCCTGTCGCATCGACTGCGAGACGCGCTACCTGGTGGAGAACTGCAACTGCCGCATGGTGCACATGCCCGGTAGGGCCCTGCAGTGCTAACGCTAAATGAGCAGTGCTAACGCTAAATGAGCAGTGCTAATGCTAAATGAGCAGTGCTAATGCTAAATTAGCAGTGCTAACGCTGAATTAGCAATGCTAATGCTAAATGAGCAGTGCTAATGCTAAATTAGCAGTGCTAACGCTAAATGAGCAATGCTAACGCTAAATGAGCAGTGCTAATGCTAAATGAGCACTGCTAATGCTAAATGATATTTCAGTGCATTAAACCAGCCAGGGGTCGACTAGATGTTTCATGGGGGCACATCATTCCTGCAGTTTCTGGGGGTCTATTGCAGTGCTAACTTGCGCTTATTTGAGCTGTTAAGGAATTGCATTGCAGTGTTTGGATAAGGAAGTAACTAAGCGCATACACTACATTTCCAAATGTTTGTGGACACCTGAACTTTACACCCATAATATGCACCTGTTGAAAATCTCATTCCAAAACCATGGGCATTAATATGGAGTTGGACTCCCCTTTGCAGCTGTAACAGCCTCCACTCTTTTTGGGAAGGCATTTTTGAACATGGATGCAGGGATTCTCTTCCATTCAGCCAAAACAGCATTAGTGAGACTGGGCACTGATGTTGGGCGTAAGGCCTGGCTTGCAGTCTGCATTTCAGTTCATTTCAAAGGTGAAGATGGGGTAGAGGTCAGGGCTCTGTGCTGGCCAGTCAAGTTCTTTTCTGCCAAACTCAGTAAAACCATTTCTTTATGGACCTTGCTTTGTGCACAGGGGCACTGTCGTGCTGAAACAGAAAAGGACCTTCCCCTAACTGTTGCCACAAAGTTGGAAGTGCACAATTCTCTAGAATGTCGTTGTATGCTGTACCATTAAAATTTCCCTTCACTGGAATTTATGGGGCCTAGACCAAACCATGAAAAACTGCCCCAGACTATTAGTCCTCCTCCCCCAGGCTTTACAGCTAGCACTGTTTGGGCCAGTACAGTTAGCACTGTTTGGGCCAGTACAGTGGGCCAGTACAGTCAGCACTGTTTGTACCAGTACAGTGGGCCAGTACAGTTAGCACTGTTTGGGCCAGTACAGTTAGCACTGTTTGGGCCAGTACAGTTAGCACTGTTTGGGCCAGTACAGTTAGCACTGTTTGGACCAGTACAGTTAGCACTGTTTGGGCCAGTACAGTTAGCACTGTTTGGGCCAGTACAGTTGGCACTGTTTGGGCCAATACGTTAGCACTGTTTGGACCAGTACGTTTGGCACTGTTTGGGCCAGTACAGTTAGCACTGTTTGGACCAGTACAGTTGGCACTGTTTGGGCCAGTACGGTTGGCACTATTCAGTCGGACCCAGCTTTCTCCGTCAGACTGCCAGATCGTGAAGCGTGATTCGTCACTCCAGAGAACATGTTTCCACTGCTCTGGTGTGCTTTACTCTACTCCAGCCAACGCTTGGCATTGCGCATGGTGATCTTAGGCTTGTGCAAGGCGGCTCGGCCATGGAAACCCATTTCATGAAGCTCTTGACGGACAGTTCTTGTGCCGACGTTGTTTCCAGTGGTAGTTAGTGAGTGTTGCCATTGAGGACAGACGATTATTACGCGCTACGCTCTAGCACTTGGTGCTCCTATTCCGTGAGCTCATCTGGCCTAAGGCCGAGCTGTTGTTACTCCTGTATGTTTCCACTTCGCAATAACAGCACTTACAGTTGACTGGGGCAGCTCTAGCAGGGCAGAAATTTGACAAAATGGCTTGTTGGAAAGGTGGCGTCCTATGACAGTGCCACGTTCAAAGTCACTGAGCTCTTCAGTTACGACCCATTCTACTGCCAACTTCTGACAATGGAGATTGCATGGCTGTACGCTTGATTTTATGCACCTGTTAGCAGTGGGTGTGGCTGAAATAGCCAAAACCGCTAATTAGAAGGGGTGTCCACATGCTTTTGTAAATGTAATGTGTCTGAAAGCAGGATTAATACCTAGGAAATCCTGTGATTAGTGTCCTCATATGCTACGTGAGGAGCTTTTAATACCAGTATTTTGCAGGCGTATTTTAATTGGCTGTTCTGTAAGTATAGTACTAACTTCCTGTTGGTAGGGCAAATCAATATATGTCAATCTAAGTGGACTTGATTGCTGAAATGTGTGTCTGTAGAGTGTAGGGAAGTTTAGATATAATAAGCCCTTAATTCAGGGCGCGTTTTATTAGATCAAAAAAATTCACTCTTATTGACTCAAGATGGTGAGCCCTGTGTTCTCTGATTCTTCTCTAGGAGATGCTCCCTACTGCACTCCGGAGCAGTACAAGGAGTGTGCCGATCCTGCGCTGGGTAAGGAGATCGATTTTTTACATTTTAAAATTGACGCGTGAAGGCACACCGCCCTCCCTGCATTTCCAGGTTTCTCTCCGTGTTTCGTTTTTTGTTGTTTCATAACGTGCTATCAGGGCCAGTGCCCCGCAAAGGCAGCGGAATGTTTGTGGTTTGAAATTTGAAGACGGCTGTTTGAAAAGGCTAATAATAAAAAAAGCCACACTAAAAGCCTGCACCCACACCTGATATTTAAGTTTTTTTATTTTGAATAAATTTGCAAACATTTCTAAAAACCTGTTTTTGCTTTGTCATTATGGGGTATTGTGTGTAGATTGATGAGAATGAAAATGAATGTAATCCATTTAATAATAAGGCTGTAATATAACAAAGTGTGGGAAAAGTGCAGGCGTCTGAATACTTTCCGAAGGCACTGTTTATGAAGAACATTTCAATGTTTTGCTTGTATTAGTACAGTAGATACATTACTTGATTTTGCTCACATTCATCTGCATTCTCCTTTTCTCTACATTTCTACATTATCTATTCATCTCTGGTCTGTTGGCTCTTAGTACAGAAAATAGTCATAAACTGTAAATGGTCTGGCTGTAACTGTAAAATCCCCCCGGCCCCATCAAACATCTGTGACTACACTCACATTTCTTTCTCACTCTTTCTCTCTCTCTCTCTCCCTCTCCCTCTCTCTCGTGCTCTCTCCCTCTCTCTCCTTCTCCCTCTCCCTCTCTCTCTTGTGCTCTCTCCCTCTCTCTCCCTCTCCCTCTCTCTCTCGTGCTCTCTCCCTCTCTCTCTCTCTCTCTCTTCCCGGCTCTCTCCCTCTCTCTCTCTCCCCGGCGCTCTCTCCCTCTCTCTCCTCCTCTCTCCCTCTCTTTCCTCCTCTCTCCCTCTCTCTCTCTCCCTCTCTTTCCCTCTCTCTCCCTCTCTCTCTCTCTCCCCCTCTTTCCCTCTCTCTCTCCCCCAGACTTCCTGGTAGAGAAGGATAATGATTACTGCGTGTGCGAGACTCCGTGTAACATGACGCGCTACAACAAAGAGCTGTCCTTCGTCCGGATCCCCAGCAAGGCGTCCTCGAAGTACCTGGCCAAGAAGTTCAACAAGTCAGAGCAGTACATCGCGTGAGTCACGTCGCCTGCCCAGACGAGCACCTAGGCGCTGTCTACCTTGGGTTCCATTTCAGTTCAGTGTCAATTCAGCAAGGGTAGATGGGAGCCTAAACTGGTGTTGCGTACCTGTGTGTCTATGTGTGAAGAAAAATAAAACATAAATATGCAAGTTCTTGTGGCGAGGTAGCGCCAAATTGAAAGTGTGAAGGGGTAGGTGACTCAGCCAGTCTGGTGGTACCCGCTGCAGTCGTTCGTTGATGGCGAGCTCGGCCTACAGGCCGAGCAACAAGGCTTTGTCTTCTTTTGTTTTGAAAGGTCGTTTAATAATGTGCACGAAACCCCTGAGTGAAACTGAAACTGAAAATATGCACAGTGCCTTCAGAAAGTATTCACTCCCCTTGGGTTGTTTCGCTTTTTGCCCTGTCACACTTTGTGCTGCACTGACATTTTTTTTCCTTTCATCAACACAGTGAATTAAAGAAATTTATGATGCCAAATAATGTTTTTTATTCAACATTTTTTAAATGTAAGACTTCTCAAAAAAGTATTGCCCCAAAACTCCCCTCCCCCCCCGAGAAAAAAAAATGTAGACAAGCAGTTACAGCTCCAAGTCTTCACAGATATTAGTTTAGCCAGCGGCTAGACAGTTATGACGGGAGGGTTGCTGGATTATTTATAGCAAACAAAACTAAAAAGAAAAAAACAAAATTATTAATTTAATTTATTAAAGTTCAAACATCTCTGGATTTACAAAATATTGTAGTGGGGAGCAAAATTGACGCAAGAATGGGCTTTGAATTGAATAGGGTAATGCAGAGCATTGTGTACTGTATGTAATAATGCTACCAGCTGTTCTACTAGGTGCTGTTACCATGGCAACAGGTCATACACAAAAACCTACCCTGCTAGCTAACAGCTAGCTATCATTTTACTATTGATGCCCGCCTGTTGAAGCTAGACCAAGACACATCACATGAAAGAATTTGATGAGCTGGAACGTTGCTGCTTTTGACGCTGCAACATTAATGCAGCTTGTTAAGACAATGACAAGCTCCAGAAAGACAACGTTCAATCACAAACCGAATCACAGCTATTGTTACAGAAGACATTGCCTGATTAGCTTAAGCTAACAGTAAGCTACAAGCTAGACCATGGATACTCTAACCTGGACCTTGAATCCAAATCCAGCCCGGGTTTTCTTTTCCCCCAGGTAATTAACTGAACAATTAGCGCTACTGATTGGCCAGACTGTATTCACACCTGACTCCCGAGTAAAGGGAGGGTGGAAAACCAGCAGTGCTCGGACCTTGAGGGCCGTGATTTGAGTGCCAGGGAGCTAGACAAACCCCGTTCCTGGAGATCTATCATTCTGTAGGCTTCCATTTCAAACTTAATTGGGCACGCCTGAGTCTTTCCTTCCAGCCATCTTCCAGGTAACAGGTTGACCTTTTCACTCATACAATGGAACCCATGTATCCCTCCACCCCAATATTTCATCAGAGTTACATATCATACTAAAACAAACGAATGTATGTGCTCCTTGCATCAGTCAGGAAATAAAATAACTTTCAGTCAGTTGTTGATCTACCTGAAATATTCTACCTGCCATTGGGATCATACTGAAATGCTTGATGCATTTTTTTTATTTAACCATTTTACTGTAGTAATTCGCATGGCTGGGGATCAGTTTAATTTCAAATGACTCAGTCTTGGAAATGAACTTGTAATTCACTTCAGTCATTGAAAAAAAGTAAATTTGAAGTTGAGAGGCATTTTTAAGTTTGCAAATAGAATTTTAGTTTATTTCCTGAATTGACTGAATTGAAATTTAATTGGAATATGTCTGTGCATTACTGTCATCTCTTACTTTCTCGTGCTTACCTTAGTTGGTTGGCACACACTGGCAGAACCAGTGTGGAACACTGATTTCCTTCCTGCAAAGTCATGGGCTTACATCCATCAGCCTTGTCTGAGCTAGATGTTAAACTTGGCCTCTTTCAGCAGAGTGGATCTCTTACAAATGTTAATGTATCTCTGTCAGTTTGAAGGAATCTGTCTGCTGTTCAAATCTGTTAGAAAAGTAAAGAAGAAACAAATTGCACTCTTGCGGAATAGCTTCCAAAAAGCACAATTTGTACAGTGGCAGGTCTGTTTTTTTCTACCTCCTGTGGATTTTGTGTGTGTGTGTGCGCGTGTGTTTGTGTGTGTGCATGCGTGTGTGTGTGTGTGTGCAGCAGTGTTTGTGTGTGCATGCGTGTGCGTGTGTGTGTGCAGCAGTGGTTGTGTGTGCGTGTGTGTGTGCAGCAGTGGTTGTGTGTGTGTGTGTGGTTGTGTGTGTGCAGCAGTGTTTGTATGTGTATGTGTGTGTGTGTGTGTGTGCAGCAGTGTGTGTGTGCAGCAGTGTTTGTATGTGTGTGTGTGTGTGTGTGTGTGTGCAGCATTGTTTGTATGTGTGTGTGTGTGTGTGTGTGTGCAACAGTGTATGTATGTGTGTGTGTGTGTGTGTGTGTGTGTGTGCAGCATTGTTTGTGTGTGTGTGTGTGTGTGTGTGTGTGTGCAGCAGTGTTTGTGTGTGTGTGTGTGTGTGTGTGTGCAACAGTGTTTGTATGTGTATGTGTGTGTGTGTGTGTGTGTGTGTGTGTGTGTGTGTGTGTGTGTGTGTGTGGTCCTCACATAAGAAGCAGCGTGTGTTAAAAGCCCTCAGCTCACACTGTGTAACTGTGAGGATTATCAGAAAAGCAGGCAGGAGCTCGTCTGGATTTGCCACACACAGCACAAGCCTGACACTTCACGCTTAGCCGATTCTACAAATGAGACAGGATGCCAGACAATGTGCGTGAATCACAGAAAGGATTAAAACTTTTTCAACGGAATGCTTTACCCACTTGTCCAACATGGCAAAGGAATTTGTTTATTGTGGAGAAAACTTAATCAAATATTAGTTGCTCTGATGGATTTAATTCCAAACAAGCCCATATGAAATGAACTGCAGTCACTACAGTATAGTCAGGTACTATAATATTGTAGTGCTCTGCAGTAGGTCTATTGTATGTTATGGTATTTTTTACCATTATAAAGTGGTCAATTAAATACAAAAGTATGTTTATATTGATATATTATTGTGTAGTAGAAGTATAATATTTTCTATAATGTGTTTAAAAAAAAACACAGAAATAACAATAAAGTATCAGTAACACAAAAGCAATACTACTTTTTTCTATCATGAGTATTTATAGTAATACTATAGTAATGCTATAGTGTTTGTTTAAATATGGGAGGGAAATCTCTGATCTGTTTAGTAAGGTCACATGACACAGAGCAGTGTGGGTCACTAACCGACAGCTGTATATACAGTAGAGAGTCAGAGTAACTGCAAAACTTCAAATCAAACGGGAAGGAGACAGCCCAAAGCCTGAAATATGGCCATAGTGTTCTGTCCTTGAGCCCTGGAGAGGCCCCATTTACATTTTTACATACTACACTGTCATGACCCCTGTAGTCAGTTGTCCTGATGCCAGTGTAGGGTATCTTGTCCTCACCGCAATCTTTGGTCCTGTGTTCTAAGTGATAAGGGCATTGGTGATTATCTTAGTACACTGTGCTTCTCCTTTTGCTTCTACCTTCTTCCTCCTCCTGTTCTGCCATCAGTGCTGCTAAAACCTCACATAGGAGCCTTAAATTACTAAAAGGTCACAGAGGTTGGAAGCCTGCCAACGAATGATTTATATTTAAATGCAAAATGAACCTGCATTCATTTGCTCACAAATCTTGATACAGGTTATCCATAAGCTCTTAAACATTATAGCTTGCAAGAGCAAGCTCAGGTAGTATGCCCTTTCTTTAATATTTCAGGTTCAGAGTTAACAGAGCTCCCTGATTGGATCAGTAATAGATAATAATATTATTTGGCTTTACGTTCCATTTAATCGATCTGTATAGTTTAATTTGGAGTCGATGCTAAGATATTAGCTAATTCAGTACTCGTTAGCTTTGAATCTGTTGCTACGACAGTTTGTTCGTGAGTGTAGTGACTTATCCAGTACCGTCATCCAAATTCCGGCGAAGGATTTGTTGAAGGATGTGTTGAATTCTTTAAAAAGTGTAATTATTTAATTAATTTATGCCCCCAAACCCCCCGCCCCCAATGCCACCCCTCACCCCCTGCTTGCGGCTTTAATTTGTATTAAAGCTTTGTTTGTCACTTTTATACAAACTGTATTATCTTAATTCAAATCTAATGATGGCTTTGAAGCTAAAGGTATTTCTCTTTTTACTATTTAAAAATATTTTATGATTAAATATTTCAAAAGTTCATGTTGAAAAACATGCACATAAAGTGCTTCTTGAGCATATCTCTGGGGAGAAAAAGACCGAGTTACTCAGTTCACATACACTGAGATTCACTGGATATTCAGAAACTAAAAAATAAAAAAATCACCCCTGCCAGGATCTTTCATGTAATCCCTGTCTGCTTTTCCCCAGATGTGAAAACAGCCGTATAAAGCAAAACTATTAATAATTTCTGTTATTGTATTTCAGCATAAGGACCAGCATACAAACACAGGCCAGCAGGTTATCTGCTACCTTTGTAAGGCCTACTTATTCAACTGCTGATAAAAATGAGAAAAAACACCAGGGGCTAATAGGAGCCATGCTACACTATTGCCTGAGAATAAATGGCAAACTGTGTGTGTGTGTTTGAAACCTGCTTTTTCTTATTGACAGCGATAATATCCTTGTGCTGGATATCTTCTTTGAGGCTCTGAACTACGAGACCATAGAACAGAAGAAAGCGTATGAGATTGCGGGACTGCTGGGTAAGGTTGCGTGCCAACTGGTCTTGTTTTGTTGCTTATCACCGTGTTGCCATCACTACCACCACCATTTTGTTTTCCACTTTTTGCTAAAATTGGATGATTATACTGTTAAACCTTTACTTAACCAGATAGGGTCGCCTGAGACCTCAATTCTTATTTGCGCTGACTGACAACCTGGGAATGAAATCAGGTTGGGGGGAGGGGGGGGGGGGGGGCTTGGGAGTCAGGGATTGTGTAGCCAATTATATGTAGGATGTGATTAGGTAGCCAGCCATGTTTGAGAGTCTGTTTCTGTAGAAATTTAGCTTTAGTTACCACCGTACGTCTTTTGAATAGTACCTTGGGGGTCTGTACTGACCAAAGTGAGTATGAACCAAATTGAGTATGAGTTTTAAACCTTTCATGTCTGTCAACCAGTCTGTGTGCCACCATGGGTATGTTTGACTTCAGAGTAGGGCCCTGAGGTTTCCTGAACACGTGACCTGATTCAGATACTCTAGATCATGACTGAAGACCACGATTTGTTCATTAGTTGAATCAGGTATCAGAACAAAAAGCTTGCCCCCACGTCGGCCATTCTCGTATTGGAAAACCCTGCGGTAACAGATTAGCTGACATGATTAAGGTATCATAATGCGTCAACTGCTGTTGAGAAGGAGTCGCTTCAGAAAGGCTTGTGTCACACGCCGTGACACACTCCTGGGTGGAAAGAAGAGCTGGACACGGGGAGATAGACGAATTCCGGTTTTCGCCGACAATTTATTACCCAAATGCACCAGAGTGAGTGAGCAAGAGAGCGGTTTACCATACGGGGTTTGGAAAATGAAATAAGCGGGGGAAAAAAGCTTCTCCTATCCCCTTCACGGGCTCTAGGTAAAAATAAAAAATGAAAACATCAAAGGCAAAATAAATTCACATGAAGCTCCCTTCCCATTCATGCTCGCTTTCACTGAAGAATATGTGATCCCCGGTCTCAGACACCTACTGGAGAAAAAACGTACACTTTTAAACCCTGGACTGATTTGTAATGTAATCCAGGTGTGTGTGTGCCTACTTAACCAGTAGGCACGGTCCTCCGATTGCCCTGATTCTCCCTCAGAAACCAAGCCCTGCCACAGCCTGTATCCCCCTTGTAGTTTTGGAGGACTAAGTCCCGAAAAACTCACAGCCCTGTTCGTGAGCTGTGTGACTATGATGTTCCTTGTTACATGAGGATGAACTTGCTTGGGATATCCAGGAGCCTGGAACGAATGAATGCGTTGGGAAAACTCTCCTTAGCTTTCCGGGAACATTTCAGGAATTGTCTGAAGGACCAAGAACTGGGTCCCTGCTAAAAACTGTGTATTCGGATAAACACATTTCAGTCTAGTTCAGGTTTCTGGAGGGTCAATATGGACACAGGCAGGACTGGCTGTAGCCTCTCTGCTGCTCTTTGTGCCCTTTCTCATGGACACAATGCATGCCCCCCTTCATTTGACGCCACTTAGGCAATCATGTATAATTGCCTTGATACCGGCCCTGTATGTGGGTTAGGTTATTGTTTCCACCTATTACTCTGGCTCAGTTAGCTGCGTGCACCATCAGTTCATTCAAACAACTAGGCCACAGTAAACTGTTGGAATTATCAGACTGTCATTCAGGAACTTATCAAGATGTGCAGCTAAAACAATAGATCGCATAAATAATTGAATAGTTACATAGTTCAACTAAAAGCAGAAGTTTGCCAGTAGTATTTTACAAACAGAGACAGACCACCTTGTCTATCCCTGAGTAATGCTCAGAGATAGACAAGTGATACCGCCAATCAGTGTATCAGAACACATATGTATGTCTGTGTTTATATGACTGCGTCTATGACTGTGTATGAAGTGGTTGATTGCTTCTATTTCAGGTGACATTGGAGGCCAAATGGGCCTGTTCATTGGAGCCAGCATTTTGACCATCTTGGAGCTGTTTGACTACTTGTATGAGGTGAGGCGTTTTTTCTGTTTTTGAGCTGGATAGTTCCCAGCATGCACTGGGGCCGTGTTCACCTCAGAATGTATGGCTCCGATGCCTCTTTGCATTCCCCATTCACACACTACATTGTCAAATTGAGCAACTTAAAATGACATGGCATAGCACAGACCTGAATACATATCAGCCCATGCCCCATGGACCATGACTGGGTGAAGAACACATCTGCGAACACCTGATCTTACACCATCCGCCACAGGGCAGTGAGTAGTAATTATCCTAATTAACAGTTAAATCTTTTAACTGAAAAATGATACATCAGCACCTTGTGGAATGTGTGTTTCGATATGCAGAATTTCTCTGCCCTCTGGGAGAAAAATGTATGTGAGAGATGAGGTGAAAATTTGAAAGAAAGAGTAAAAATCAGATCAGAGCTATTGGCCAGTCTCATTTTTGCATGCGTAAATGCTGTAAGGTGCATTATGTCATGATTTATGCATGAACAGGAACATGGACTGACTAATACTGACATGTACTACTCTGGGGCCTTGGTTTGGTCAGTAGTCATCAATTCTGCCCTTGTTAAGGTGTTATTATCACATTTGAGTGCACCCAACGATCCTTTCTATCTCAGCGGCTAAATTTCTGCCTGATAGATAAAAGGCGCAATCCGGACGTTCCGTTTGTATCATGTCGTCCAGTTTCCTTTTGACTCGTCGTTTTTGATCACGTCCTCCAATTTGATGCGCCACAGTAACGTCCTTCTTTAATCCCGGAGGACAAGCGCGTGCCCGCCTCTGAAACACGAGCGCCGGCTCCTTCTCTCACTTCTGCAGTCCTCCACCCTGCAGCTGCGCAGTCATTCAGTTGCAGGAGTTCTCTTTGTGCGCAGTTGGGGCTGGCAGACTGCACAGGCTCGATCAGCTTGAGCAGCAGTTTTTGAACTCTCTCCGGGGGGACTTCCCGTGAATTTTCAGCATTTCTGTTTCAGCCAGTTTAAAATCCTTCAAAACACGGTCAAGTTTTTCCTCTAATTTCCCTCAAACTTGTTTATGCGACACAGGTGTGGATCGTTGCCATTACCTTTCACTTTGAGTTCCTCCATTTTGTACAGTTTAGTTTTGGTGACCTTGTGTCCAAGCTTTCAGCAGTTAGGGCCCCACTGGTGTCACCTGTGCTCAGGGATGGACTGCGATCAAAAATTGGCCTGACTTCTGTCCAGTCCGGCCATCCGCAATCATCTTGGACACAAACCGTCCTTGCTGGTGATGTACAAATCCCCAGCATCTTTTTATTACAAACACATTGCTAAGTAGAGATGTCTGAAGTAGAGATGGTTGAATTGATAATATAGGCCATATTGGCCATTGCATGAATCATGTTGGATTGTGATTGGTTGGTGCACAATGCCAGTAACATTTGGCCCTCTTAATTGGACTGACTCACTCCAAACACTGCCTTTCCAGGCCATGTCTTTGTGTTAGCTTTGATTAGATCCCCAAAGACACCACAACACAAAGGGATGAAAACAGTTAGTCTCTTCAATCTCTCTCTCTTTCTCTTTCTCTCTCTCTCTCTTTCTGTCTCTCTCTCTCTCTCTCTCTCTTTCTGTCTCTCTCTCTCTCATACACACACTCTATCATACAACTCAGACCGTAGGGCGTTGATCTGAAAGGGTCAATAATTTATTTGTGAAGTTAAAGAATATTTTACTGATTTACTTTATTTCACTATGTTCTATTTCTATAATGGATGGTGTCAGAACAGAATGTTCTTTGGTAAATTCTTAATGTTGGTGCTGCAAATTAAATTGGATAATTAATATGAAAGTGTTTAAATGATTAATTAAACAATTAGACAAAGCACTGAAGTAATTTGGTTCTGTACTCAGTTGTGTAGTTAAGTCTAAACTAGCTTAAATGCATCTGATCTTTGGCTTTAAGTCTGAACAGCCAATAATCAAATGAAATCAGATATTTGGAGTTCCAGTTTGGACCACATTGATAGTGGTCTGAAATCTGATAAATATCCAGACTTGTGTCTGTAGAATCAGATTTTTTTCTGCCCTCACAAATCCTCGCTTTTTTCCCTCAATACTCAACTTTCAACATCATTTCTCAACAGAAGTAAGAAACATCCAGCTTGGTCCAAACACATGAGCCTAATCTGCCACCAACTTCAGACAGTAGAGTGAACTCAATGCTCTTCGGAAATATAAAACAAGCTTGTCAGGATTGTGAGACTATTATTATGGGTGACTTCAATTACCCTGCTATTAATCGGGAATTGATGACAGGACAAAGAAAAAGTGAGGAAGAATTTTTAGATGTTATAAATGACCTTTTTTGGCACAGTATGTCAGTAGGCCTACTAGAGGCAAATCAATTCTGGATCTGGTGCTATGTAATGATCCGGATAGAATCTGTAGCATAGAGGTAATTGAGCCTCTTGGGTCTAGTGATCATCCTGCAGTTAGATTTCCTGTATTATGGCAAATTAACAAGGCCTCCTCTATGGCCTGAATTTTTTATTTTATTTTATGTCTTCAGATATTGAAATAGAGGGAAAAGTACTGGATGAATAACTTAATCTAAAGACAAACAAGGCTGCAGGTCCTGAGGGCATATACCCAAGAGTACACAAAGAGTTAGCTGAGATCATTTTTAAACCACTGGCAGGTATTTTTAGACCATCCTTAGAAACTGGAAAAATACCTGAGGACTAGAAACAAGGTAATATAACACCAATATATGAGAAAGGGGAAACTACAGGCCTGAAAGTTTACTTTCATCACATGTAAAATACTGAAATCTATCATTAGAGACAAGTTGGAAGTATTTCTTGAAAATTGCAACATCCTAAGGGATAGCCAGCATGTTTTTTGTAAGGGAAGGTCATGCCTGATAAACCTTCTGGTATTCTTTGAAGAAGCTACCAAGTGTTTTGATTATAACAAGGCTTATGATATTATATACTTAGATGTCTAGGCTTTCTATAGCTGGGTTCCTCTCAAGATTTCTTTCCCGTGGGGAGTTTTTTCTCGCCACCGTTTGAGGGTATTCTCCTCACTGGGAGTTTTTTTTTTACCTCATGTACTTGCTATTTGGGGGTTCAGGCCTGGTGTTTGCTCTGTTTGCTTTTTTTTGCTCTGTCTCTTGCCTTGCTACTCTGTAAAGCGTCTTTTGTGACAGTTCTCTGTAAAAAGCGCTATACAAATACAAGTGAATTGAATTGAAATTGAAAATGTACCGATTATTGCCACTTTAATCTTACTGGGATATTTCAAACTATAAGAAACAAATAACTGTATACTGGCATGTATTCAAAATATATGTGGTATATCTCTACATTGTATATTTTTCAATATATGGTAATACATTTTCATTTCTTAAGGCTATGGCTGTAGTCCTGTCCTCCCCTGACTCCCCTGATATTTTCTGTGGGTAGCGCCTCTCAAATTAGTGCCAGAACACACTGAGAGGCGCTACCCATAGAAAATATTAGCCTATGGGCGGGTCATGCGTAACACCTGGCAGACCACGTGCTCATGTGGCCTTCTGGGCTAGTCATTCGAAATGGGCTAATGAACGGCGCTCACTTGCTGTTCTGATGAATGCTTGTTAGCCGAAACGCTAACTGTGCTCTATTAAAGCTTTATTATTTGGAGCACCATACCAAGTGTGCAGATCTCACTTTGTTCAAGTTTTAAGACTCTCTTGACTCTGTACCTTAGCTATTGGGCTGGTGTGTGTGCATTTCTTCAGATATTACTCTAGGCCCATGGGTAAAAAAAAAAAAAAAAGAAAATTCAGTTTTAAAAGTAAATATAACAAGTAAATATATTGCATTTGTTTTGTATGTGTATGAAGGAAGTTGATTTGCACAGGTCACTTGTGAACACCACATTGTTCTCTCTGCATGTACAGCCGAGCCGTATAGCAAATAGAAAACGAGGAAGGAAGACGGTGTCTGGAACACACACGTTACCGTGAAATGTCCCTATAAACTGTGGCGGTCATGTCCACAATAAACATATGAAATTATTGGGTGCGCTAAAGCAGTTCTGGCACGTCCTTTTCACGAGCGTGTTTTTCTGTTTGCGTGCAGGTGATCAAGTTCAAGCTGTGCCGCTGCTCGAAGAAGAAGAGCAAGCAGAGCAGCAGCAACGACCGCGGCGCTGTCCTGAGCCTGGACGACGTGAAGCGCCACGTCAGTACCCGCGACTGAGCCTCGGCACCGTCAGAACCAGACCCGGGTCAAACGCGTATTTAAAGCATTTCAATTACTTTTACAAAATGACAGTGCCGTGCTATTTGTGTGCATCCAACTTTTTGTGGCAACGGTCTGGGGGAAGGCCCTTTCCTATTTCAGCATGACAGTGCCCCCCGTGCACAAAGTGAGGTCCATAAAAAAATGGGTTTGCCGATTTTGGCGTGGAGGAGCTCGACTGGTCTGCACAGAGCCCCTGACCTCAACCCCATCGAACACCTTTGCGATGAATTGGGACGCCGACTGCGAGCCAGGCCTTATCACCCAACATCAAGTGCCCGACCTCGCTAATGCTCTTGTGGCTGTATGGAAGCGAATCCTCGCAGCCATGTTCAAAAATCTAGTGGAAAGCCTTCCCAGAAGGGTGGGGGCTGTCACAGCAACCAACTCCATATTAACGCCCATTGGAATGACATTTTCAACAAGAATATATGGGTGTGATGTTTGGAGATCCGCATACTTTTAGCCATGTAGTGTGCATCAGCAAAGCAGTGTTTGCTAATCAGAGCTGACTGATGGGAACAGTAGGACACTTAACAGGATAGCTTGCTGAAACCCCACAACTAGAGCCTCAAAAATTACCACGGATTTGAATGAACATCTCTGTGACCCAGTCTAAAAAAAACATACATTGTGAGTCTCACAGGACTTGTATTTAGACAATAAAATTGCTCGTATCCAAGGCTAATGCACAAAGACAAAAAAACCTGGACCCCTGAACAGTGGAAAAAGTGATGGTCTAATGGGTTGTCTTCTACTCTTTTTCCTACGCCTGGATTACTTTATATTGAGGGAAAATCCAAGGTAGCCTTCAACCCACAGGGCGACATAGCTCAGGAGGTGAGAGCGGTTGTCTGGCAGTCGGAGGGTTGCCGGTTCAGTCCCCGCCCTGGGCGTGTCGAAGTGTCCCTGAGCAAGACGCCTAACCCCTAACTGCTCTGGTGAATGAGAGGCAACTATTGTAAAGCGCTTTGGATAAAAGCGCTACATAAATGCAGTCGATTTACCATCCATTTACCCACAATGTCCGTTGCCAACTGTTAACCCGTGTGTTCGGTTTGGGTCAAATGGACCCATTTTAAACTTTGAGTAAAAGAAAAATTACACGTTTGAGAGCTGAATTTCATAACCAGTGACTAAACCAGTATAAATTTGGTTCTTGTTTTGTTGTTCATCATCTGTATTTGCTTTATGTCTTATTTAGTTTAGTTGAATATAACAACATAAATATGAAAAATAATTGAAAATGCCAGTGCAAATCTGGCTAACAGTTTCACAGATGCTAATAATTAAACATTGCGGAAGGGTTTACCATGGTGGTGAGTCTGTAATAGTCTGGGCAGCCAT
The DNA here is from genome assembly GCF_018555375.3 of Anguilla rostrata. Taxonomy (NCBI): domain Eukaryota; kingdom Metazoa; phylum Chordata; class Actinopteri; order Anguilliformes; family Anguillidae; genus Anguilla; species Anguilla rostrata. Next base: position 6,104,025 of record NC_057945.1, read on the forward strand.
CTCATGGGAGTCATTGGGTCTGATGATTGTTCTGCGTGGTCATGTAATGGCCGAGGAGTGTGATGCCATTTTATCAGACCAGATGCATCATGTGGTGTAAAAACAGTTCCCTCGTGGTGTTCCCATCTTCCGAGACGATAACGCGCCTCCACACTGCTAAACGAGAATGGTTTCAGGAACACCGTGATGAAGATTTTTTGCGTCTTCCTCTGACTCATGTCTCCCGAAGGTGAGGCATGATGTAAACGTGAGAAGCGTGAATGTTAGCCCCGGCTTGGACGCGCCCACGCTCCACTCTTTGGTATAAGGGTAATGAGTAATGTTTTCAGTTGGACGCCCACCTAAAGCCTGCGTTTCTTGACTGGTAGAATGCCAGGTCATATTTTCTGCAATTTATTATCCACTTAAATTATGTCATTCTAACAGAACAGACACTTATTTAACTATGTGTAAGAGGACGGGGTTGGAGAGAGAGAGAGGGGGGGAGAGAGAGAGAGAGAGAGAGACGGCTGACCAGGCCAGAGGGATTTTGAGCTCATAATGTCAGGTGACATTTACGGAGAGCTGTAATTTCACATGCAGTGGAATGTAAAAGATATGAACTTCAGAGTTGTGTGGAAGGAAGGAAGATACACAATTATGCCTCATTTGAGTTTCCTCATTTTAAAAACTCATGGATTATCGTCGCCATTCTCGCTGATTCAAAAAAAACAAGCATTGAACAGAGAGAAAACTGGAAATTAACCCCTCCCTTGATAACTGTGAATTAGGTCCATGGTAGCTTAACGTGTTTTATAGAAAGAATTATCAGAAGAAAACAGGAGAAGGTTGAAAGATTGTGTGTCACTGGAAAGGAGAGTTAGACTGACGAGAGAGAGAGAGCAGATTGTCTCTCCACTGGACATCGAAGCCAGCGAAACAATATGAAGGTAGTTTTATGGTAATCAAGCTGCTATTTACTGTCAGTAGTTCAGCTGGCTTGACATTAGACTCCGTCTGACTCATTTAAGGAACAGCATGTTCAACAAAAATGCACTTCAAGTAACTCCAAAACAATTTGGGCAGCAATGTAATGCCTCCAGATATACTGAAATTTTGGTTTATGATTGTGAATAAACCCTTCAAAATTCATCTGTTCTTACATACAGCCTCAAGAAATCAAATTTTGCTGTTTGAGTTACTCAAAGTGTATTTTCTTCCTTTAGACCAGGGGTCCACGGCCCTCCGGTTGAAAACCAGACATACCCCTAAATACTTGTTTGCCAGCAAGCAAAGCCATCTGGTTATTCGAAACAGTTGTAACTATCCAAATTATCCTTCATAGCACATAAACGCTGTCAGAACCAAGTCAAACCTAGTCAAAAATATATATGAAATCCGAAAAATATTATCACATAATTTTAGTGAACTATCCCTTTAATTTAAGGTGGGTTCTTTTATAACTCTGTGGCACAGGCAAAGCCAGCTATGCCATTTTCACTAGGCTTTATAGATACATTTACTTGTGTGGTATATTATATATTTTATAACTTATATTTTATACTTATATTTAATAAGTAAAAGTGATCCATTTGTGTTATTGTAGGTAAAAATTGAACAAAACATTTTGTACTTTGATTTGTTATTCAATAAATGTGTAAAAGAATTCTTTTCTACCTAAAGTTTTTTTTAAATTTTTTAACTACAGGTGGTCTAATACTTTTGGCCTGTACCTAATATGTGGTATTTTTGCCAATCCCTGCCCCCTCTCCCCCTCGCTCATGGTCTCTTTTTCTCCTTTTGTACTTCTGTCCACTGCACAGGCTCCTTGCGAAAATATCCGCGCACCGTCTACATATCCCGCAAACATGCTACCTCATCACCCTGGGCAGGGAAACTTTGAGGACTTCACCTGCTGAGCCAATCACCGAGGAGCATGGAGGCAGAGCCTTGTAGCCTGCGCTACCAAAGTCAGCAACTACAACTTTCAATAAGGACATTTATGGGATTGGAACAGATTTTAATGGGTTTTTTTCTTCTTCAGTTTTTATGAGCTTTTTTTAATGGAGTATTTGCTTCTCCATTTCACATGGAGAAAGAAACTGAATAATCCACCACAAACAAAAACAAAAGCCAAGTAGAAAAACCCAGTTAGAAGAGTATGTGAGGGGAGCCCGAACCTTTTCGAAGGAGGACCATTCGTCACAGATTTTGTGCTGCCGTCTCAGAAGAGATCCTTTTCGAGGCCTGGTGAATACGGAGCGCTTGGCCTCGCAGAGCGCGAATGTAAAAAGTTTCGTTGTCAACCGGACGCTTGTGTGAAAGCTTTTCTTTCCAATGCCCCTTGCCTTTACTGCACCGACACACAGACTTTTCCAGAAACTTTCCGGTGCATTTGGACAGTACAGTAGAATACAGCATCGCATTCTCAGCTGTTCATGTAGCAACTGTTCATTTCTCTCTGTCACCTGACCAGCCAAAAGCAGGTCTCAGTGTATTTCTCATGAGAAGGTATCTTCTCCCTGGGTTAAAACAGCTGCCTGGAAACCCAAGGGGGAAAGGTGCTGTGGGGGGGGGGGTGGGGGGGGTGGGGGGGGCTAGGTGTAGAGACTTCTACCATTTTAGGGCGCAGAGGTTTAGCCAGATGTATGGTGAAAATCTTCAGGTGTCATCCTGTAAATGCATGCTTGTACTCGTCTTCGTGTGCATGTGCAGTTATTTTCAGTTATTCTATTATTTGAATTGCCATATTGCCGTAAGGGATCGTCCTTAATTTTTTTTTCTCATTTTTAACATTTTTAAAAATAATTGTTGTTGTCTGTGTGATTGTGTGCGTGCGTGTATATGAATGAGGGGTTGTGCGTTCATTTTGGGAGGGGGAGGGGTTGTGAGGAGCGTGTTTCTATTGCCCTACCCCAACAAATTTATTTGAATATTCACACCTAGATAAGGGGACCTTTATGTAACTGTGTTATAATCGCAAATGTCATATCAAAGCACAACAATAACACCAATATGTAAAGGTGATGTAAAAGTACTATGAAGACTATGATTATATTCTGATTGCTATTACCATCATGGTTATCATGTACCATTATTAGTAGTATTATTATTGACATTTATTTGTTTTTTTCTACTACAAGAGCATACAGTATTGCCTGATCATCCAGTCTCCATCATTTCAGATACCAGGCTGTTCTATTTATCTAATGAGATTTAAAGAAAATAAAATTATGAATAACCATTTTTGAAATAGGACATCTTATTTTTCCTGCATCTTCAGTCTCTTGTTTTCGGTGTTCCAGCATATTTAATTGAATTTAATGTGACCTGCGGCAATTTATGTAAGTGTTCTCTCGCAGTAATGCTTTGCCCAAGGAAGTCTCTCAGCTGCTTCCTGTTATGTGGATTTGCGGTTTATTGAAGAACGGGGTTTGAGCAGAATCGTCCTGCTCCTCGTCACAATGATTCAATCATGACCTCAGCAGCGGCCTTCCTCTTGTCTCCCCCAAATGCTGAGCTATTTTTAGGCCGGTAATGAAATCTAGAATTAAAACTCCATTTAGCAGGAGGGAGAGAGAGAGATAGTGAGCCTGGGAGAGAGGCAAAGTGTATGTGAGTAGGTGATGGGGAGAGAGAAAGAAACAGAGAGAAAGAGAATGCGAGCGAGACAGAGAGAGAGATAGACCCCTGAGAAAGCGAAAAGCAAGTCAGAGAAAGAGAGAACTGTAGTTAATAGAAACAATGCTATTAACTGTTTGAAAACATTTGTCTGCTTAATTAATAGAAACAGTGCTGATTATTCTGTTTTAAAACATTTGTCTGGGGGGAGGGGTAGGTTCCTGAAAACAGCAGGGTGTGATCTTGCAAGACAGGGCCACCTTCCAATCCCGCTTAAGGCTATTACATTAATGCACTAGGATGGATGTGACATTTCTGTTTGTGGTTTCTATACAACATCCTTCGCGACCATGCAGAAAGTCAAAAAAGCCATTATTCTTCTCGCTGTCAGCTTTTGGATCTCAACAGGCTAACAGGTATACCTCCAGGTATTTAATTTTCTGTGCAGTTTGAAGCTAATCCTGAAGATCATTTACCTTCACAAAGATTTCACTTGAGAGGTTTATGAGCATCACATGAGTACAAATTATATATTTATATTGAAATATTTTTCCTTTAGTGTGTGACATTGATTCTCAGCAACCATTTTGTGTGGCAAAATACATAGTTTTTAAATGCGCAGTTATTGAAAGTGAGTTTGAGAATTCATTACGGTGGGATTATTTCTGAATTATCTGTCAAATAAATAGCTTTACGTTTTTGCAAAAAGGAAACGCCTTGGAAATACCTGAGCTGTTCGGCACTATGGGATGCGTCTTTGTTGACATGAGCAACGGCTTATGGCTTTATCCTGGAATAATATCAAAAAGATGACAGCCCCAAACAGCTAAAATATAACCAGTTTATTAACGGTCAAAGTTGAGTTCAAAATGTGTGAAACGGTGTAAAAAATCTCACTGACCTTTGATCTGACCGTCAGTAAATTACATTTTGGCATATTTAAACTTTGGGCCCCCCCTTTATGTTTACAGATCATTTTCTGGGCGATCTTTTGGCAGCCATGCTGCCATCTGCCCTGCTTATTTTGGCTCGGTGGCCCTGCCAGCTGACCTGCGCAGTCGTGTTATGAGAGCGCACTTTATGCGCAGTTAGTGCACACACTGCAGGCGGCCAATCACAGGCCAGAATGAAACCCTTCGTCCCTGCGAGACATTACAGCCAATAATGTGTACGAGGCTGCCAACTTAATTTTGCACTGGAAAAGAGTCTTGCTATTTCAGTGGAACTTCCTGTTGAAATAAAGGCTAAGTATTCGTATATTGGATTTTTATGTAAAACAGGCACATTCTGGATTCAATCGCAAAATATCAAGGACATGTCCCTTTAACAAACCGTTAGACAGCACTTGGACCCTTTTCCTGATTTTGAGTTGAAGATTCCGTAGTTTTTGCTCTGTACTCCCAAGTGTGTAAAATTTGCCAGAACCTGAAAAAGGCTCAGATTAATTAGCCCAGATTAATTGCTCTTCTGCGATCATATTTTCATTTTAAAATGTCTATTTTCATTTAAAATGTAGCTGTTGAATTGGTTAAGCAGGCAGAGGATAACTTTAAAACACCATGGCCATTTTCATCATTAATTTGGACATTTTCACTGTACAAATTATAGTGCAACTTATCAGGAAAGCATAACCTCCTGCCACACAGTATCCTAAACATTGCACGAGGGCTCTGGTTTTCAACTAGATCCAGAGGTATTTTACACAATTATCAGGATATGAATGAGCCAACCCAGCTCAAGTGAAGCTTCTAGCAAAACATTTTTTTCAAAGAATACACACAGGGGCTACACAGCATGGAGTGGTTGTACAAGCCCTGGACTGTGAGGGGTTGCTGTTTTAAATCCCAGTTAGTCGCTATGGAATGGTGAGCTAAATGTAGTGTGAAATAACATAAATAATAAAGGGTGGTTAATCCGATCCTTGTTTTTGTTGATTCCTCTCAATTTTTACTGCTACCGAATAGGGTTGGTAGTCAGTGATGGTGGCAAAAATAATGGCATTTTATGTACACTATTAATCTGAAAAATGTCACTACCTTGCAGGTAACCTTGAGTGTGGATAGAGATACAGATCAGGCGAATACACCACATGACATCCACGCACGTAGCCAGTATTAGCATATAATGTCACAGCGAAGCACTTTTCAACTGATTCCCATTCTATCTTCAGACCTTTATTGGCAGACGTCGGCTTGTAATGACGAGCACGTGGGAATGCGCTATTCGTTTCCAGTGGACGGGTTTGGCGGAAATGATTGCACTCTCGCCGCTCTTCATTTCTTTTCCGATGGACATGGCGGATGAGTCACATTTTGTCTCTCCCCAGCGGATAAATGTATCCTGCCCAATCCTGCGGCACAATTAGCAAACTCGGCAGTTTGTCACGGAGACGACCGCCCGGGCTCCCCTCTGGGTTCGACTCTGCGTCCTGCTCGTTAATGGGATTAATAATTACCGTGGAACAAAGTCCTCCAGAGCGCTCGCCTCATTACATCTTTTAGGGTTTGTGATATTTCAATCCCCTTGAAAAAAAGAAAAGAAAGAAAAAACACTAGTATCTGTTCACGGTGCAAAGATTGGCTGCCGACAGTTTCGCGTCTGTCTCATGAATAATGATTTTACACAAGGAGCATTGTGCCTGGAATGGCAAGTAGAGGCTGAGTGCGGTGGAAGAGCTTCAGGTGGTTTTGACTGACTGCAGTTTCCGGAAAGCTGTTTGGGTTTGCGGACGGCCTTGCTCTTTCGTCCTCTGTGATTTGAGTGTATCTGTGCGATGGAAAGCTCAGAATATGCTAACAGCTGTTTTCATCTATTTCCATTTTTAAATGGAGATATATAACAATGGCCAACTGTCGTATGAGGGTTTACAAGAGATTTGGTGGTTATACTTTTACCCTCTCCATTAGCCATAAGATACAACGGACGTATACCAAAGAACAAAAAACCAAATTGACACTATAATGTGAGTTAAGTCTTCCCAAGTTCCAGGGATGTGCTTTGCTATTAAAAGGTCAGTTGCTTCTTACACGCCATGATTGTATGTAGTTGGGGGCAGGGATTCAGCCATTTTGGCCTCTAACCTAGATGATAACGCTGGCTGAAACATTCAAGAACCTATCAGATTGCAAGCAAATTATCTCAATCTGACTGCCTTTTCCAGGAAGTATTGAGCAGGGATCTTTAACTTTTAAAGACCTGCCTGTGGCTTATGTTGTTTCCTTCAACAAAATCAGTGGCCAATTAAGGCCTTGGAAAAACGTATTTGGACTGTTTAGCCAAATAATTTATTTAAATGTTGAAACACATCGAAAACCAACAGGTATTGCGGCCCTCCGGGCCTGGAGTTAGAGACCACTGCTCTAGAGGGACAGGAGTCACAATACAAGACTACTGAGGCTCCTGAGCACTTAATTGATCATTTACTGTAAATCAGATGATTATGGCGTTAACTCACATCACCTTTTTTGAGTCCGAAGTGGTTATGAAATTTAAGGGGAGAAGCATATCCAGCAGACCCTGTGGCTCTCTGGGACCAGGGTTGGGGCCCCCAGCTGAACCAGCAGCTCTCTGGGACCAGGGCTGGGGACCCCAGCAGACCCTGTGGCTCTCTGGGACCAGGGTTGGGGGCCCCAGCAGAACCAGCAGCTCTCTGGGACCAGGGCTGAGGACGCCCCTGCAGAAAGGACCCTGCATGGCCTCTACCAGGCACCAGGAGCCTGGGACCAGGGCTCCCAGAGACCCGCAGCTCTACAGCTTCGCTGGCTTTCCAGGACCAGGGCTGGGGACTCCAGAAAACTCTGCGGCTCTCCGGGACCATGTTTGGGGACCCCAACAGTCCCTGTGGCTCTCCAGGACCATGGTTGAGGAGTTTATTGGATGGGGCAGCAGCTGATGCCTGCCTCAGGAAAAGAACCACAGGATTTTTTTTTCACTCTCAAAAATCGGTAAGCTGAGAAAGGCTGTCCAGCTGGGCTTCCTCATATGACATTACATTATAAGCGGGCAGACTTATCCAGACCTACAGAAGCAGATCACTGTTACTCTCAAAATAAAAAAAAAAAGTGATATCACTGAGAAAGCACAGAAGGTCCATTTATAGGCACTGTTAACCTGTTAACCTCTTCAGGTATGGGGTTTTGAAACCTACTAGTGTGGAAAATCAGATATTTGGTTGGTTGATATTTTGGTTGATGCTTAAATCCTTCCGACAGGCTGATTCTTGAGAGTAACTCACTTATTCAAGTTAAATATATATGGGTTTCAAGTTACCAGTTACTATATAGCCTTTATAAGTGGCATTCTTCTAAACAAAGCTGTCCATCACCCGAACTGCTGAGGGGGTCTGGGGGTTTCATTTGGCTTTTCTCATTTCTTCCCTAAAAAATTATTTCTAAAAAATTGCCCTCTGTAACAACGTGTTGATAAATTCTGCTTTACAAAAATGATGATTGATTAATGTATGTATTGATTCATTGAAAATAAAATGATTAAATACATCTTTCAGTGACAAGAACAGATGGTCCTGTCTACTGGTGTGTTTTCACCAGCCAAAGCAAGGGCACTGGCCTGGGTCCATATGCCCCTGACACCTGTAGCCACCCAAAACAGCCATCGGCCCAAGAATGATCTAGAAAGCCCCCCCCTCCACCCCAAAACGAAAGCACTTAAACAGTACCCACAATGCTCTGGGGCTCAGAATGATGAGGCGGGTCATCTCTGCCCTGTCCTCCTTCCTAGCTGAGAAAATAAAGTGCACCTTCTGGAAATTAATGGCCAACTTCCCGTAGCAAACTAATCAGGATGACATAGAGGCCATTAAAGACAGACATCATTGAAATGCGATAGGCGGACCATTATTATACACCACAGCCAGGTGGATGCCAAAAGAACAAAAACAAAATTAGTGAAGTCAGAGGACATGTTGAGATGAAAATATTATGCTTTAAAAAATAAAATTAAGATGATTGGGTTTGGAGAATGTCATTGTTCTTCTGTTCTACAGTGATGGCAGCCCTTGCTACTTGATTGAGTCGCACACTAAAATATACATTTTATAAATTGTTAAAGATGTGATTATTTTATTTTTGTAAATAATGTGTTCAAACAAGAAAATCTGTGTATGCCACCACTTCTGAAACCAATCCAAACGCAACACGGCTGGCTCACAAATGTGTTATGTTATAACCCACACAATTTCAACTGAAATAAACAAGGCTTCATTCAGAAGCCAAAGTAACCATCTGCAAAGCATAGATTGGCATGTAGTTGTAATTAAGTTAAATAAGAGGGTGGTAATAGAGTGTTACAGTGGTTAAGTCTTTTTGGAGGCCAACTCAAGACTTACTTCCGCCATGGGTTCCCTCGGCAAATTTCCAATTCATTTTTCCCATAGGCATTTCGTTTTCTGTCGAAAAAAAGGTCTGTGGTTAACGTATGTCGAAGAGAGTTTCACGTTTTGTTCTACGAGATAAATTACACCCATTAATATTTCAACCGTTATCTGCTTTAAAAAACTAAGTGGCTAGCAAGTTGCTATGTTGAAATTACAATGGTTGTCACGTGCAGGCGGGCTAGTTTGGAAACTTCAGTGACGGTTGCCAGAAAGTGACCATTGTTGTAGTTTCAACATAGCAAGTTGTTAGCAACTTGCTTCTTAAAAGCACATAACCGCTTCAAAATCCACAGTGGTGATGTTAATGTGTGTAATTGATCTAGCAGAACCAAATGAGGAGCTTTCTTAGGCTAACGTTCACTACAGACAAAAAACGAAATCCCTCTGAGAAAAATGCATTGGATATCTGACGAGGGAACCCATGGCTCAAAAAAGCTAACTTACTTTTGGGTTTTAGGACAACAAACTGTAACACTCTATTAGTTTACAAATTTGAATACATTTTCAGGGAATGTTTTTATGGGGAAATCAAAGAGGAAATCGATCAAATCCGCAGTCTAAATGAGAGTCCGATGCTAATGCTAGTGCTGTTCAACTGTATCAGTTAACAGGGACCTTTTTCAAGGAAGATGTGCATCCTTATAGGGGAAGTCCATCAAGCAGACTGACATCAGACCTCACAAACACTTTAATATCCATTCTTTCATTTGTGACGAATGCACACAGAGACACACGCAGAGAGAAAGAAAACTGAGAGAGAGAGACGGTAAGAACACTGCATTGATTTTAGAAGCGCTAGCCTCCTGCTAATGGATGGAGTGTTTAATGACATCATGAAAGCCTTTAAAGCAGCGTGCTGATTAATTCTGCACTATTACGCAGTGTTGAGTTATGGCCCTCGTCAGCCCGCAAGAGCCGTGCAGCCCTTGTAAATCAGTCTCTGCTTTAGAGTGCCACTCTGGCATGAAGAACCACATCAAACCGTCATGGCTGCTATAACAAGGACTCTCGCCCCTAGCGTACGCTATATGCTACTTTCTCTCTGCAATTTCATCCAGTTAACCATTAAGATAATAATAGTCATGGCAACCATTCACCACCACAGACGGCTGCTAGATTGTGCATATACAAGGAAAGGGGAAAGGAAAGGCAAGGGTAAATAGCAACAGTGATAATATTTCTTTTAAAAAAAATATAAACTCTAGGTCATTGAACGGTGGTTGTTATGAAAATACTCTGTATTAATATGCATTGGCATATTTTGGCTTTCTGTCTGGTCCTTAACCTTCATCGTTTGCCCTGTTTAAAATGTATCCCCCTCTTGAGCCATTAAATTACATCTACTGGGGGAGGAGGAGGAGGAGAGGACTGATCTGACTGTTTATCAACAAACAGCTCCCAACCTCCCCCCCTCCACCGTCCACCATGACTTCATCACAATTAATTAGAGGGAGCGGAGATGACAGGCTCTTTCCATTTTCTGTTGCTCTGTAGCTCCTGCCAAGGAAAACCTTTTTGTCTTGAAGACTTTAATGAAAATTGATTGCCGGATGGTCGGTCAGACTCTTCGATGAGTGGGACGGTGAGCGATAGCACACGTGCAACAACTCGACTGGCGGATGCTGTGGCCTTGACATTGTCAGGCCGTGGTTAGCGTGTCCAAAGAAAGAGACGCAGAGATGGGGCTATGGGGATAATGACCTATTTAAAGCCACAGGTAAACAAAGAGGTCTTCCTTGTACTTCTGCGTTTAAAGCCCCACACAAAGTTTATACAGTTAATGGTCCATATTAACTAAAGATTTGCGAGGCTTTCACATATGCTAACGAGACAAATAGTATTTTTTTGCATATTTACCAAGATTCAGCACTGGATCTTAGTAAATATGTATAGTACTACACTGAAGTATAATTTAAGTGCAGTTTTTAAAATAAAATACAAATATGACTTCCAAATGAATATATAAACCCAGTCAAATGCGGGTTGCATGCTCCCTCCCTACCTCCCCAGTGCTCATTGCACAAAATCTAAGTTTAGATGACAAATCATCACCTACAGCTCACCTTGACTAAAAGCAAAATAGACCCTGATGCTTTCCATCTTCCTGGATGGTACTACTGTCATGCCTTTCATCTACTATCTCAGAGTAGTACTTGCCTTCACGTTCTCAGGTGGACAATTATCTATATCACCTCACATCAAATTCTTAACCTTGGTGCTAGCAGCTAAAGGAACAGCTGTTATATCTGCAAAGGATCATCAGACCCTGAGACTACTGCATGACCTCAATTCTGCTGCTTGGGCATTGTGCTGCCTCCACCACCGCTCCCTACCGGCCTGCATTTTAAGGTCACGTCTCCTATCTGTTCTGGCCCCCCAGTGGAAGAATGAGCTTCCTATTGTTGTCAGAACAGCAGATCTTATCTTCCAATACAGTCTGATGACTTACCTCATCAGATTGCACCATAGCATCCTTGACCCCTTTAGATACTCTTTAGCCTCTTTTCCACTGTAGGGCCGAATGGTTACCAGGGCCGCTCCGTGCCGTTCCGCGCTGCTCAGGACTCGTGGGAACGGTTACCGTTTCTGTTTCTATCTGTCGGGCTGCTAAAACCAGGACTAGGAAGTATCTAAGAAAAACTAGTGACGACAGCAAGTGACGCGGTGGATCAGCGACGGCGTCCCATTGTGTATGTAATAAATATGCGCCAGTTGTTGTCGTCGCTCCCCATTCGGTTTTGTTTTTGTTATGTTCTGTCTCGTTGGCTGATGATATGGATGAGGATTCTGTGTATTTTGGTCTGTTTTTGGTTTTTCTTTTTAGCGCGTCATCCACTGACCATGACACAGTTTCGGGCATTTTTATTTATATTAGCTTCTCTACCGACCTAGCTTATGGAAGAGGACGTGAAGAGACTGGATGCGGAGTCACAAAACTGACGTAAATGTGAAACCAATCAGTGAATACCTACATCATTAAGCCTGCCCACCCGAACGGTTCTGCTGCACTGAGCACGGCTGTCTAACCGTGCCGAGAAAATCGTGCTGGGCACGGTTCGTGTACTGTTTCCAGGTGGAAACACCATTGGAACCGTTCCTCTCCGTGCTCAGAACCGTTTGGCCCTACGGTGGAAAAGAGGCTTTCTTTATTTCTTTTCTCTCTTTTGGGATACTGTAAGGCAGTTTACAGAAGTGTGCTCCTTATCAGACCCCCAAAAGAAAACCGACTCTTCACTGTGCTGACAGGGAGTCAGTGTCCGTGTCATGAAGAGACAATGCTCAGTTGCAAAACGTCCGATTGGATCAGCATTATGTAAAACTTAGGTTCTCCATAATACAGTATAATTATGTTTTGTGTTGTTGGAAAGCCGATGTCATGGGCGGCAGTGTAGTATAATGGGTAAGGAGCTAAAGGTCACAAGTTGATTCCCAGGTAGGACACTGCCACTGTACCCTTGAGCAAGGTACTTAACCTGCGTTGCTTCAGTGTATATCCAGCTGTATAAACGGATGCTATGTAAATGCTATGTAAAACATGTTGTGTAAGCCACTCTGGATACGTCTGCTAAATGCCTGTAATGTAATGGTGTCTCAGATTAACCTGGTTAGGTTAACCCGATGTGGTATGCTTACGGAGATACCGCAAGATACCAGATTCATGTTGTACTGTTTTGTCATGTTTGTGTCTTTATTTGATGACTTCAGATTGTTCCTTGTATATATAAGGAAAGAAGTGGAAATGATTAGGAGACTCATTAACACGGTCTCCTGCGCATCATTTACGCGTATAACCATTTCACCACTCACATTTTGCACTCACCACTCACATCGTATATTATCATTATTACTGAACACGCTGAACTGCATTCATTTCAGCCTGCCATTCCTCTTTGACACACGTAGCAGTTTTAAGATCCTAATATACACACAGAACTCAGGATGTCTGCGCCCCATAGTCACTCGCCTATACACTGGTGCTGTAGCAGGATACACAAGCCAAAGACACGTCCGCATCTACCAAGTTAGATAGTTATCCGTATAAAGCTACACTACTGGCAGAAAGAAGTCTATTCCCCCTGTGCATAACTGTCAAGACAGAGCAAAGGTCATAAATACTATTTTGGAATCAGATAATCGAGATATCATTAAATGAATCCCATTCAAGTAGAACTGGGTAAGACTACACGCATTCCTTCCTTCGCTGTTTGGTTTGCGGAGGGGTTTCTTACAGTCGGTGACCTCGATGCATTGTTTGGTGTATCTGAGGGGTTTCTTACAATACCGTAATAGGTATTACTGTGTTAAGATAGGTTATCTGTCTAGTGGTACTTTCTTTTGTTACAACATAAATTGTTATTTTTTCTTTTGGTTAATATTATACCTATTTCTTATCAGTGGGCCTCCTTTGCCTTCTTGTTGCTATTGCATTTGTGTACTGAGACTAATATTGATGTTCTCCACTTCTATATGTCACTCTGGAAAATAACATCTCACCATATGATTATAATATATTTTCCATACAAAAAAGAGGCATAATGGAAAACATATACAAATACATATTTGAAATACATGTGTATAAGTGCTACCTGTCTCTGACTGAGGCACATGGCCCTGTGGACCCCCAGGTAGCCTTATCCACCTTCTTTTAGCTACATGGTAATAATTATAATCAGACTGACAGGCCACTCTCAACCCTTGTGTTCTGTCTATGTATTTGCACCTGTGAAACTTTTAGCCTGCATCAGATATACACTGGATATTATTATGATTTTAAAGTAATACAGAAATAAAATTTATGCAAAAAAATACTAAAATAAATATATAATTTATTGCAATTCCAAACAGTATAAACATATGTCTAGTAGCCATTTACTGCTGCTAGATCACATTTAACAATTAAAGTGTCATTCATTTTTTGTGATAAAGATGGGATTTATATTTTTTTTAATCCACAATTATGAAGGCATGGGAAACATAAATCATATATATCAGTGGAAAATTTAAATGAAACAAAGTTTTCATGTAGTTGATTATTGATCTTTTTTCTGAATTGACATTCTCAATTATTATTTTTCTTTATATTATTATATTCAAAGAAACTATAGGAGAAAAGATATATAACAAACACAGATGATGAACAACAAATAAAAAATAAAAACAAGAACCACATTTACACTGGCTAGGCACTAGTTATGAAATACGTCAAGTGTAAAATAAGTCAATTTGATCCAAATTGACCACAACAGTTAAGGACAAGGTCCTTGCATTGACACTTCTATCTCTTCTATTTGCGCAGATGAAGAAAGCTTTACTCTGTTTGGAGCTGAACAGGCTCTTTGCCACTTTACATATGCTAATTAATTTAGCTGGCAGCCACTCTTATCCAAAGCACATTACATAACTAACACCAATGATTTTTCATTTCAGGATACAATACTGAAATCAATCAACTTCACAACAGTGTGGTTTTCTATCAGTTGTCTTAAATTAATCATAGTCTGGCATGGTAACAATTTATCACCATAAAAAATAACCTTTGGGGCCACACGCAAGACTCCACAAACAATGAAAACTCTATTGATGTATAGAAGACTAGATGAGTGTCTTCAGATCCTTTAATATTCCTAACTTCTGGAAATACAAGAGAGAGGAGACAGGGAGGGATGCAGGTGGATGGGATGAGTTTGGCTTTTTGGCCCACATCAACTGCTGTACTGTCGCTGTGATGCTTGAGCCCTGAAGCCTCTTTGTGGAATTCAGATGAGATTTGGAAAGTGATAGTGTCTATCAAGTGGCAAGTGATATTTATTCTATTGGTGAATCATAGTTAAAGTACTCAGTGGATCAGTTTTTGTACACCAGCGCTAAAAAAAATGCGGGAACCTGGTACAGCGCAGACACACTGAACTATAGTTTTAGGTTTCTGGTCTATCCCTGGAGTCAGCGTTTTATATAATGCGGGTCTACTAATATAGAGGAAATTACCACAATTATGGGTCCATAATGAATGGAACCCTGTTGTTTTTGTTCAGGTTTTTATTTTTAGGGGTCCAGGCAATGAAGCTGCTGGAACCCCATTGAACCCTATTGATTTTGCTGGTGTTATTAGGGGCTGAGCATCATATGTGTGTAGGCACCTATTGATTTTGTTGGTTATTATTTTCTGCCATGGGAGTCCATGAAATTTGGCACACTGATAGAGGATAGTCCATAGACCCCTGTATTTACAATTGTTTCACTCTACTGAACCAACATGTGTCGTAATATACTGTGACACCCCATTATGTAGGATACAAAGAGCATCCACCAAAAATATTATCACTGTGGCTATGTTATTGAGTATGCGCTGATCAACTAGTATTGCTAATTGGTGGAAGCAGGACATGCAGGTATAATATGGGAGTTTTTGTTAGTGACCTGTTGCTGTTGAGTGTACACACCACATTCTGTATTAACAACAATTGCAAGATTTTAAAAAGTGAATTTTTGGCACAAATGTTGCTATTCTGGCTTTGTATTAAAGTATTATTTTTAATTTGCAATTCAGGATATATATTATTCAGGCTGTATTAGATCTCATTGGAAATAAGAAACTCTTTCGTACTTTCTAAATAATAATAAAAAAACACCAACAAATTGAAAACCTGTGACACGAATGCATTCCTTTATGATGGCATAACGAGAGAACACTGCACAATCAGTAACATAACGACCGGTGGTTATGCAGATTCATACGGTCTTCTTGTGTGAAATATTAAAAACACATTAAATCGTTTTAATAATTATTGCAAATTCTAGCAAATAATCAATGCTAAATATTCCTAAGGTGTCAGAAATTACATGCCAAGTTATGCCACCCGTCCTAAGCTTTCTATCAGTGAAACGGTGCAGTCAGAACCAGAGCTGTAGATCAATAGTGAAATCTCGCTGTGTTGTCGCGATATTTCCGTTAGGCTGCTCACTTGTGACCTCGCGGCTTCTTTCCTAGTATGGAGAAAATGGCGGCCCGCGGAAGCTTTCAGGCAGCACCAACTGGCGGCGTTGGTGGTAGTATGGGTCCTGGGCCCCCGGTGACTGGTGGGGCACCTGGAATGGGACCTGGAACCCCTGCTGGTCGGATGGTACCGTCTTCGGGTGCACAGAATCACCTTTACCGTTCCCCAATGCCTGGCCCCGGATACCCGGTAGGACATGGAAGGAGGAACAAAGAGAAGGGGAATGAAGGGGGTCGGGGTTAATGCGATGATGTGAGACAAATGTGATCAAGCTAGGTAGCTAACGTTAGCATGACCTGATTAATTATTGACCATTGGGAGATAAACGATTTGGGAAAGCCCTTGCATGTTTGAGTTAGCGTAGGTTAGTTGGCTAGCAATTGCATGGACTTGTTTAGTTACATTACGCAACCTTAGCTAAGTTAGTTAGCTGGCTGGTACACGCAACATTACGTTAGCTGGTTAGCTTTGCTAACCTAACCGGTTGGGTTAGCTAAGCTAAGTTAGCGAGTGTTAGCTTAATGGTAGTTAACGTTATCTGTATCGAGGGACACCGTTACCAATAACTTGCATTGTAGTTGACCCAATAAGCCATTTATCGTTATTTTATAGCGCTAGAGTAGCGCACTTCATTCAGGCAGCTAGTATTGCTTGATTAACGTTTGCTAGAATAGATAGACTAGCTAACATAGGCCGTGAAATACATATGATAATAGCAAGCTGACATCAGCTAGGCTAGGTGTATCTAAGACTTATTTCGAAGGAAGACTAGATCGTTAATGATATACAACTGGCTAAATGGTTTTAGCTGGCTTGCCATCTCGGCTTGCACTAATTGGTCTTTTAACATGCATGATCTGTGGAACAACCTCCCCTGAAAGTTTGAATAAATTTTATTTCAGTTCCAGCATTTTGGTTGTGTTGGTCGTGTCAAAATCTTTGTTATGGTTTTACCCATTTAAGGTGTGAAATCACTACTATGTGATTAGGATGTTTTTAAATGAACATTCTAATACTGATATAACAATCACTACTGGTAGTTGAAAGAAATGGAGTTCTATTTTTCAGAATAAAAACGACTAAAAAAGTTCCTAAAGAGTAGGTTTTTTGGAATGTTTTCCCCCCAAGAAATCTAAGTTGTGTTCTTGAACTCAGTTGCTTTCAGTTGTCACACTAGCATTACAATGTTTACTTAAGAACATCGTTATCACGTATTTGTGATTTTACACCTTAAAGGGTTAAAGACAGGGGCTGGGGAACCCTGGTTGGAGATCCATGCAGGTCTGCAGGCTTTTCTTTTGTCCTTAAAATCAGCAACCAGATCAAACCCAACAAAAGCCACTTTTCCACCGCATGGTACCGGCTCGACTCGACTCTACTCGCTTTTGGTACTAGGTACTTTGTTTTCCACTGCGGATAGTGCTCCCGTCAATGTAGCTGGTCGTCATAGCGACGCCACATGAGACTGCCATTTCTGACCAATCAGTGGTCTGCAGTGTTTTCACGTCACCTTTTGGTATCGCCTCAGCTCGCTTGGAACCTCGATGGAGGTGATACCAAAGAAAGTACCAGGTACCAGGTACTATCCACAACTTTTGCCCGATGGGAAACCAAAAAAGTCGAGGAGAGTCGAGTCAAGTTGACCGGTACCATGCGGTGGAAAGGCGGCTAAACTGGATAAGTTGAGATATACCTGAAACTCCTATTACTAGTTGACCAATGAATGACTCAGACCTCCATACACACACACACACCTGTACACACCTTCACACACACCACACGCACACACCTGCACTCGCTTATGCTCACACACACACACACACTTTTTATTTGACGAAGGAATGCATTTAAAAGCTAGTCAAAGGCGTAAATTAACCAGACAATTTCTGTTCCGAATTGGTACGACGGCGACGGACGTTAAAGAAATCGCATACAAGGCAGTTTCCCAAAGCAATACCTCCACCCCCTCAAAACCTTGGGCTTTTTTATTGCTCTGCGTCTGAAAAGATGTTCTGTTCCTCCTGCTCTCGCATCCTTGGCAGCCGCGAAAACAAAGCGGCCGGCAGCGGCGGACTTAGTCCACCGCGGTATCTGTGCACTTTTCATCGCCAACAATAGCTCGGCGAAGATCCAAGGCCACAGAATTTTTATGCAAGAAGTAATGGCGCTGGGTAATGGAAAAAGGGGCTGGAGCGGTCGACGAGGCTGCATCCTGCCGTTCGGTTCCCTTTCACTCCGCTGCCGGAGCTGGAGGTCGGGTTCTTTTCGCCGGTCGATTGTCGCTCGGGGAGCTGCTGTTTTTGGCCGTGAACCCGCCGCAAATCAATTCGGGGTCCGAGAACGAAAATAAGCACTCCTGTCACGTTTCTCAGATATCTTTCGGTTTTTATAACTTTTGCACGTGTCAGGCGGGCAGATTGCGTAAGGTGCAAAGTGCACCCCCACCGCCTCGAACTCATCTTGCAAAATGATTGAGCGGTTTTGAGTTTAGGCAGTTAATAATTCAGTGGGACTTATTTCACAGGCTAATTTGCATACAGAAGAACGAAAAAAAGAATGCTTTAAGCCTGTCCTTTTGGAACAAGTTGTGCTTGTGAATACAGGCTTGTTTTTCTTTGGCTCGGTCAGTGTTTGAGGAATGGCTGTTGAATTAAGGAACAAGATTTTTACTTTTTGTTCAGCAAGTCATACTTTCTCCTGTGTGGCTCTGGTAGAGGCGGCCTGCAGTTTTGAAATGGCCGCCGGTTGTTGATTTTCTCTGGTGTCAAAGCTTATATGAACTTTGCCAGGCTTCTGTGGCTGGTGAGTCATTCTCCTGTGCTTATAGGGTCCCACAAACCTGTGTCAAAGGACCGTATTCTTCCTAGGGCTCTTCCTAAAAGCCCTTTTCACCCCACCCCCACCCCCCCGCACACACAGCTTGTGAATGGTGGAGGTCTAGTCATGGCCAGCACTGTTACAGAATATTCCATTAATTTAATTACTATTCCTGTATTTTTTGCCTAATAAATGAATGAGTTATTGAGGGAATTCATGGATGAATGGATAGAATGGGGAGAGTGCTGGTGTGTGTGTGTGCAGATGTGTGCTTTCACATGCGTGTGTGGGTGTGCATGGGTGCATGCGTGCGCGTGTGTGTATGTGTGGGCGTGCATGCGTGCGTGCATGCATGTTATGTGTGAGTACGTGTGTGTGTGTATGCATGCGTGTGCATGCATGTGTGTCTGTGCTTGGGCTGCGTCTCCGGTTCCGCACTGTCGGTCACCGCCTCTCGGATCCGTGCACCGTTTCCATGGCACCCGTTGGGAGCAGGGAATCTGTCATTCCCTCCTGTGAATCGCCGTGGCGACCAGCCGCCATGCATTCGGAAACCTGCAGCAGGCTCTTCCATTTCCTGGCGCACGGCTCGGTGAGTAAGCTGGCGACAGGTTGTCTATTAAAATTTTTTTTAACAGCGTCAGTCCTCGCTCACATCCGCTGAAGAGTCACTGCGTGAGCTGGCTCTGCTGTTCGTTTGCTTGCTTGCTTTTTGGAGGAATGCATGCTTTTCCTCCGGCGCCTATTGCCTGCGAGTGAAACACGGCGAACTTCCTCACCCCGCAGCGCGGAGCTCTGCGGCGTTTCTCCTGTCCGCTCCGGGCGCCAGAGCGCTGTGGTCGGTTCTCTGCGCTCGGGGAACGGGGAGCTCTGTGCACGTGCACGTTTCCTGTTCTCCAGCTCCCCGTCCGGCTCGCGCCAACGCTAGATTATCCCTCAAAGGCTGTGCGCAAAGCCGAATACCTGCTGGCGCGGTGGACGACAGGGATGGCGCTTTTCGGTCATTTCACTGATCGTGGGATCCCGTAATGCGTTCGATTCCAAATCGATTCCTAACACGGGGAAGAATCTGTCTTCAGAACGCATCTTGGCTGGGCGGCGCCCTTGGTCGTACAGAAAATGCATGAACGCACAACAGCGCACATGAGTGGCCAGGTTTTTCCCCATCACAATGAAGTCTTAATGTTTAATTTGCGTCAATAAGAATAGCATTTTATTATTTATTTTAACTCGTCCTTGAAAACCAATGCACGACGGCTTGGCTGAATACTCGATTCTGATTGGCAGGGGCGTGTGTATTATTTCTCCATCTACGCCCAACTATGAAGTAGCCCCTGCAAAAGTTCAGTCGCCATTCTGAATGAATGCGCATCGGTCTGACTCGATAATGTGGAAATTTGTAAGAGCAAGCTAGCTAACGGTTACGATATCATACTTTCAATGGTTGTCAGCTTGATGTCCATGAATAACTACTGAGGGCAGCTAGTCTAGTTACAGCTTGACCGCATTTATAGTTTAACCTCTGTTACAAATATAATTCAGTAGTTGGCTAGCTTGCTATTCGTATTTATAAAAATAAAAAAATAAATAACATGCTGGAAACCATTTTGACTTAAAACCAAACAGAATTGTAATATTAGGCAACCCGGTTGAGGTAGTCTACTAGAAAGAGGTGTTTGCTGCTAAGTGGTAGCCTATAGAGTATGGGATATTTGAAGTAGACAAACGTTTTCTTTGAAATGGAATTGCATATTTTCAAATGCATGTTTTCATTACAATTGACAGAGGGGGTAAATTTGTCTCGGGCAATTTCTGTCAGCACAGGGCGTTCAATCTAAATGCTCAGCTGCTTGGACAAACCAACAAAAAGCATGATTGCAATCAACACATACATTTCAAAATATATGTTTGCTTTATTCTGTTCATATTAGATGAAGCAATATACTGTTTTAATTGCATTTCTTATTTTTTACATAGGCTGCTACATGAAGAATTAATAAATGGAGCCAAGTTACTAACACATGTTTGTACATGGATAGCCTTTTTGGAGAAAATAAAAAAGATCAAGTAGGCACGTATCCGAGAAGCAATCGATCAGTCCATTCCTCGTACCCATCCGGGTAGACAGCCCACCAATCCAGCAAAAATAATTTGATTTCACAATCCCCCCCACAAATAAATAAAACATTAATCTGACACAGATTTTACCATCGGTACTGGTGAGCATTGCATGTCCAGGAAACACACTCATCCCAGTACACCATGGGTGTGGAACCAAGAGTCTGCTTTTGGATTTCTACCACGTGCTAAGCGGAAGCATGGGTCTTAGACTGCGCAATATGAAATGAATTTGGTTTGGTGAAAAGTGCCTGTATACGATTTATTTATGTGTTTGTCACAGGTGATGTGTATTGCTTTTGTATGGGGGCGGCAGTGTGGTGTAATGGGTAAGGAACCAGTCTTGTAACCTAAAGGACGCTGGTTTGATTCCCAGGTAGGACACTGCCGTTGTACCCTTGAGCAAGGTACTTAACCTGCACTGCTTCAGGATGTATCCGGCTGTATAAATGAATAAAATGTAAATGCTATGTAAAATAAAATGTAAATGCGTAAGTCGCTCTGGATATGAGCGTCTGCTAAATGCCTGTAATGTAATGTGTGGTAGTGTTCGTCCAATACTAATAATTTCCTTTATAACAGTAAAAGTAAGTCTTGAATCTTGAGTGAGAGATCATTGGGAATTTGAAAAGCAAGTGGCTGTATGAAGGCAGTTGATTGGCTGTTTTCTGCTTCCTGTTTGATGCATCAGTGTTCTCACAGTGCCCAGAGAGCCAAACACATGGGCCAGCTTAAGTGGGCTGCCTTGCATATGTATTGCATCCAACTTGCCTTATTTTCCCAACATGGCTAGTTTTATGACCTGCAAACAAAGATATATTTGAGTTTCTGTGTGAAATAGACTTGTGCTATTGGCCTCATGTATTTTTTGCCAAATATGTGGGATTTAGCCTATCAGTATGTGTGTTAACTGCTCAGGCTAATTGTCAGTTTGTAAACAGTTTTAAATGTAGGTTCTATTCAGTGTCTCATCTGGCAACAGCCAAAATAAAAAGAAATTAAATTGCCCTTACACAAAATATAGCCTACATCAGGGGTGGCCAACCCAGGTCCTGGAGAGCCGCAGGGTCTGCTGGTTTTAGTTTTTACTCTGCACTTAATTATCAATTATAGCAGTCGATTACACAGTTAACTCACCTCACCTGGCTTCTTCAGTCTAATTGGTTGCTGTATTTAAGGTGAAAACAAAAACCAACAGACCCTGCAGCTCCCCAGGACCAGGGTTGGCCACCCCTGGCCTACATGAATGAATGAAATGCCTGAACATGATGCACAGACGGTGAATTATCTATTTGTGTGGGAACTAGTCGGTTGTTACCATCTGTAGTGTAGTTAGTGAAGCCAGTAGAAATTTACTTCGTCAGCTGGTTGGTGGCAGGGTTTCCCACGTGTGTATGTGTATGTGTGTGTTTGTGTGTACAGTGTTTGCATGTAGTAGTAATGCATGTGTATGTATATAGTTGTGTGTGTGTGTGCGCATTTGTGTGTGTAGTAATGCATGCATGTGTTTGTAGTTGTGTGTGTGTGTGTATGCGTGTGTAGTTTTGCTCTTGCATGTGTATGTAGTTGTGTGTAAGTGCATGCGTGTGTGTATGTGCGTGGTTGTAGATATGCTTCTGTGTGTATGCGTGTGTGTAGTTATGCTCTTGTGTGTGTATGTAGTTGTGTGTACATGCGTGTGTGTAGTCACGCTCTTGTGTGTGTATGTAGTTGTGTGTACATGCGTGTGTGTAGTTATGCTCTTGTGTGGCGTATGTAGTTGTGTGTACATGCTCGTGTATGTAGTTGTGTGTACATGCGTGTGTGTAGTTATGCTCTTGTGTGTGTGTGTAGTTGTGTGTACATGCTCATGTATGTAGCTGTATGTTTTATACATTCACACGTTGAGAGTACACCGTGCAGGCTTTGTTCTCGGACGGCTTTCTCTGCTTTTTCACTATCCCATGAAATGAAGCCCGAGGCGCTTTGCAGAAGGAATCCAGGTAGAGACGTTTTTATAGGAGGCTATAAAATTGTCAAATGAATCTTCTTAGGATGTGCAGCCACAGTCGCTCAGAATGCAGTGTTCGCTAAACCCCACATCTGAAGCATTTACTTTTATGGGTTTCTCTAAGAAGTCATCACAGCGTTTTCATTATGCTAAAGCCTCGCGTTTTGCTTGCTCCTTAAGTGTACGGTACAATACACCCATTGAATGCGTAAGCTGTTTTATATTTTGCCTGCTGACCTGTTATTAAATTACTCATTAATCGTCCAATTAGATACTGCCTCCCTTTTCTACTTGCAACTTTTTGAAGTATTGGAATATATGAATATATTTTTGGAGCCAAATATGTAAATCTATAAAAGTGTATGAAAAATTGACATTATTGTTTCAGTAAATGTAGCGGACCTCCCAAAAAATTATCCGGTGGCACACGCTACTGAGGGAACTGTACTAACCTCAGATCCACCCCCTTCCCCCACAGAGACCCGGGATGCCCCCCTCCAGCCGCATGACCCCCCAGGGCCCGTCCATGGGGCCCCCCGGGTACGGCGGCAGCCCCGTGTCCCGGCCCGGCATGCCCGTTCTGGACCCGTCCCGAAAGAGGCCCGCCCCCCAGCAGATCCAGCAGGTCCAGCAGCAGAGCCGCAACCAGCAGTAAGGCCCCGAGAAGGAGGTTCCCCTTAGAGATGCCAATACATACGCACTGGGCATGCTCAGAATATTAGTAACGCCTGTTACTTCGAATTTGATGCGAAACGGCTCCAATTTGGACCTGGACCTGGCTCGTAACTCAGTCGCTCACTCGTTCGAACTTTGGGGGTGTTTTGCATCAGTGACACTGTGTGTCCTTGTTTACAATTAGAATTCTTTCTAGATTTTTTTATCTTTGCATAGCTGTAGCCCTCTTTCATTTCATTTTATCTGTTCTTTTTAATGGGTTGCTCTCATTTTGGAGATACAGTCCTTAGTTTCTGATAGTGAGCAATAATAAGACCAGCATTAATAGAGTGTTACAGTTTGTAGTCCTTAAACCCGGAAGTAAGTTTGCTTTGTTGAGCCATGGGTTCCCTCGTCAGGTTTCCAATGCATTTTTCCCAAAGGGATTTCGGTTTTTGCCAAAAATAAGGTCTGTGGTGAACGTACGCTTAAGAGAGCCCCACGTTTTGTTCTACAAGATCAATTACACCCATTAATATCACCATCGTGGATTTTGAAGCTGTTATGTGCTTTTAAAAAGTAAGTTGCTAACAAGTGGCTATATTGAAACTACAACAATGGTTTGGCAACCACCACTCAAGTTGCCATACTAGCCTGCTTGCACCTTGACAACCGTTGTAGTTTCAACATAGCAACTTGTTAGCAACTTACTTTTTTATAGCACATAATGGCTTATAAATTAACGGTTGAGATATTGATGGATGTAATTTATCTCGTAGAGCAAAATGACAGCACAGACCTTATTTTCGACAGAAAAAAGAAATGCCTATGTGAAAAATAAATGAATTAAAAATTAATTTTCTGAGGGAATCCATTTGCGGAAGTAACTCCAGAGTTGGCCTACAAAAAGATGTAACCACTGTAACACTCTATTGGGATCTCATTGGAACAGTCCTTATTTTTTTCGCATTTCAAGTTTTCATGTTTTAATTTTATCAGTGTAAAGTATGACTGGATATCATTTAATGCTTGCATTTTTCAGTAATGCTATGGAGCCTCATAAGACCTAATTGCGCATGTTAATTCTGGATCCATGTCATGTTCCACTGACCAGTCTTTCTGTGGCTCTGAGGTTCTACTGTATTGTTAATGCTGCTAGTGACTGAAGCAACATTGTAGTCACACATTGCGTATTGTCCTCAGTGCTAAGAAGAAGAAGATGGCCGACAAAATCCTACCTCAGAGGGTGAGTGTCCGTCTGTGCTCGTACCCGGCTGGGTAGTCACGGTGAATCGGGTGCTCGAGGTGTGATGTTTAGCCTGAGGTTCACCAGCACAACCGTTGATCCGAGTTGCTCGATTTATGCAGTGCACAAAATGGATTGAGTTGAAGTTGTACGTTTTGTTTTTCTTTGTTTGTTTTTTCCTGTAGTGAGATTTGGTGAAGGTTATTTCCCCTGCTCTCTTGTTTTTAAAGAACTTTCTGGAATTTCAGTCTAAATCAGTATGTGCAGCTGGGCTTGGATGGGTTGGATGTTTATAGATCTGAAGGGCTATGGGGACCCTCATGGTTGGGTGGAAAAACATATGGATGGAACTCCAGTAAATTCTTCATTGGTAGTGCTGTTGTAATGATAGATCCTTCTCTTATTGTGCTAGGGCCTTCTCCCTTGCTTGAATCTTGTGTGTCCCTTGTGATTTTTCTTTGCACATTTAGCTCTTTGATAAATGTGTGGATATGGATTTGTAGAGCTGGTTGTTTCCCCGGTTCCTCCCCCAGATCAGAGAGCTGGTCCCGGAGTCTCAGGCCTACATGGACCTGCTGGCGTTCGAGCGAAAGCTGGACCAGACCATCATGCGCAAGAGGCTGGACATCCAGGAGGCTCTGAAACGACCCATCAAGGTAAGGCCTACATGAAGATTTCAGGCCACACGCTTACTCTGTAGTGCGTTCCCTTTTAAAGGCGTATGAAACTCAAAACGTTTTTATTTATTTCATTATATATTTATTTATTTAGATGTTAACCAGCTGTTGTTTATGATAGCTGTTGATGATATTTCAGTTTCATCTTATTTTTGTGCATTTTTTAGATTGCTGCTCTTTTAGGCGCTAAATTGGGCGATTTTTCCTTTTACCAGATTGAAAAAGAAAAAAATGGACGAATGTCGCAGGATATTAGGTTTTGCTGTACCTGCGATGCTACGTGATGTATGGCATTTTTAAATTACTCCCGCCCCGAATATAAATTAAATTTTAGACGATGCGTGGTCTCTCTGCGGCAAGCTCTCCCCGTCATCGAGTATCACAATAAAAGTCAATAATGTGCCTGAAGTCAAGGTGGTAATTTAGTTAGCATAACGCATGATTTTGATATTTAGTCTTGTTAGCTAGTGATTTTCAGTTTCGTTTCAAGGTTGATGCATACTTGATCGTACTGGGGAAAATGCCAAAGTAATGTTTGTATTACTCACTAACGTTACGACCAGTCTTTTATCATAGCCAACTAGGCTACCATTCAATGTATGTATGGAAGCTACGCTCGCTCCCAACTGACCCCCCATCCCCTCTCTTTCTTAGTTTTTATTTATTTATTTATTTATTTATTTATTTGTTTGTTTGTTTGTTTGTTTGTTTGTTTGTTTGTTTGTTCAGTGCACAATCCCTGGAGGTTAGCATCACTGTACAAGCTGCTTTAGAGTTAACCGAAGTGTGTCTTCATGCTTTGGACCACAAACCACCGAGTGCCCCCAAACTTAAATGCCATACTTAAATGTCCACAACCCTTTAACCCTTTAAGCTGTAAGATCACAAATGTGTGATTGGAATGTTCTTAACTGAACATTCCAATGCTGATGTATCAAGCACTACTGGTATTTAAAAGCAATGGAGTTCCAGAAGACTGAACACCATTATGTTGTGTTTAAAAGATCATAACATTCAGTTCAAATAACATTTTGCTGAAAATGTTCATAATTTCCTATCTAAATGTTCATTATGTTCTGTTTAAATATTAATAACATTCTATTTAAATGTTGACAATGTTCTATTTCAATGTCTACATGTTGCTGTTTGAATATTTATAATGTTCTTGTAATTGATGTTTGCTTTTTGCTTTCTCTTTTAGCAAAAAAGAAAGCTCCGTATTTTTATCTCCAACACTTTCAACCCTGCGAAGCCAGACGCGGAGGACGGAGAGGGCACTGTTGCATCATGGGAACTGCGTGTGGAGGGCCGGCTGCTGGAGGACGTGAGTTTGGCCCGTATGCGGTCTTGGGCCCCAGGAGGCTTCTTTGAGATAAATTACACCTATTGCTATCTCAACCGTGAATTTCGAAAACGTTAGGGGCTTTATAATAGCAGGTTGCTAACAAGTTGCTACACTGAAACTACAACGGTTGCCATGTGCAGAAGGGCTGGTATGAAAACTAGAGCGGCAGTTGCAAAAATGCGACCACTGTTGTAAGGCACATGCCAGGTGTGAGGATTGATCAGCCAAGTTAGTCTGAGGAGTCGGATTTTCAGTGGACACTCGTGCACCCGAACAAAAAAAAAGATGAAGCACGCGATATCTAACAGCTTCTTTCTCTTGCAGACTGCCGTGTCCAAGTACGAGGCCACCAAACAGAAGAGGAAGTTTTCGTCCTTCTTCAAGTCGCTGGTGATCGAGCTGGAGAAGGACCTGTACGGCCCTGACAATCACCTGGTGGAGGTGCGTTCGCCCTCGAGCGCCTGGCCTTTTGCACAGTTCAGAGGTTGCGTTCTTAGTGGGACCCGCTTTGCACTGTTTGCCGATAGCTCATCGGGCTGGCGCGAGCTTGCCTGTTCAGTGACATTATCGGAAGAGCTGGTGATTCATACCGCTTGCTTTGGAGGAGAACGCTTGTCTGCGCTGATTACATTTACAATTTCTCCTGAAACTGGGGAGAAAGGGGAGTGCGGAGGGAAGTTTTATTTATTTATTTATTGATATATTAATTTCTTTTTTAAGAGAGAATATGGCCTGTTTCCGGGATGTTCTCTCCTAGCCGTGCTGTGTCGGTCTGTGTAAACGCTGGTCTGTTTTCTCCCTCAGTGGCACAGGACCAGCACCACTCAGGAGACGGACGGGTTCCAGGTGAAGAGGCCGGGCGATGTGTGCGTGCGCTGCACCGTGCTGCTTATGCTGGACTACCAGGTAAAAACACAGCACTTGTACACAGGGCTAAGATGCTGGACTACCAGGTAAAAACACAGCACTTGTACACAGGGCTAAGATGCTGGACTACCAGGTAAAAACACAGCACTTGTACACAGGGCTAAAATGCTGGACTACCAGGTAAAAACACAGCACCTGTACACAGGGCTAAGATGCTGGACTACCAGGTAAAAACACAGCACTTGTATACAAGGCTAAGGTGCTGGACTACCAGGTAAAACACAGCTCCTGTACACAGGGCTAAGGTGCTGGAGTAACAGTAAAACACAGCTCCTAACTGCACCTGCACACAGGGCTAAGATGCTGGACTACCAGGTAAAACACAGCTCCTGTACACAGGGCTAAGGTGCTGGAATAACAGTAAAACACAGCTCCTAACTGCACCTGCACACGGGGCTAAGATGCTGGACTACCAGGTAAAACACAGCTCCTGCACACAGAGCTAAGATGCTGGACTACCAGGTAAAACACAGCTCCTGTACACAGGGCTAAGGTGCTGGAATAACAGTAAAACACAGCTCCTAACTGCACCTGCACACTGGGCTAAGGTGTTAATAACTAGGTTATAACTTGTAAAACACAGGTAATGACAGGTAAAAGGCAGGTAATTACAAGGCTAAACTGATAACAGGCCGAACACCGGTAATGACAGTTAAAACATAGGCAATGACAGGTGAGAAACAGGTGTAATGACTGGTAGAACACAAGTAAAACGGGTAATAGTGGGACAAGCACGGGTAGTAACAGGTAAAATACTGGTAATGGCGGGTAAAATACAGAGCTTCTAACTGCGCCTGTACACTAGGGCCAACTTTGTTTAGTCGAAATTCTCAAAGACTAATTTTTATAATTTTTTAATTCAACATGAGCTAAGGCAGGCGTGCAGGCAGGCTATTCTGAGTAAGTGGACGTAATTGTCTGGTGCGGTCTATAGAGTAGCCCGTGCCTGTGTTTGGGTTTGTGCAATTATTTTTAAGCAGGTCTCAAAACAGTGTATCGCCTCACCATTTATCAGCATTTTTCTTTTATTTATTCAGACCTGTGTTGGTGTTCATTTATTTGTCTCTCCCTGAACAAAACAGGCTTTTTTTTTGGTATGCTGTTTATGCCAATGTTATGTTGTTTATGTTGTTTTTCTGGTTCTAAAGAATGAGCTTTTGAAGGCATATTTATGGTGAAAGTTTTGTTTTTCTGGTTCTGAAGAATGAGCTTTTTAAGGCATATTTACGGTGTAAATTTGTTTTTCTGGTTCCGGTCCAACGGGCTTTTAAAAGCATACGGCATAAAAGCTGTGCTTATTACTTGCAGTTGCAATTCACAGAAGTTTTTTTGAAACAGTCTGCACTTTTATTTAAGATGAATTGACATGAATGTGCCAGGGCAGCGTCTAAATACATTGCATTTATATTTTAATTTAATCAGCCCAGTATACCGGGGAATAGAGTATGCATTATTAGAATATGCCTGCTGGCTAATGCGCTATTAGAAATGTATTTTATGGTTTGGTTTAGTAGCCAAATAAGGCAGTCAATTCTGCATTGTCTAGATCACACACATCGGCACAGAGAATCAGTGCAGCAGTTGTTGCAAACGCTTGGGTATGTTTTCTTTGGTGTCTGTGCTTGTTCCTCTAGTGTAAACCTTCATGAACTTCATAAGAGAGTCTGCACCAAAAGGAAGAGAATAGCAGTGCATACAGTGCTATTCATTTAAATGAATTTGATGTCTTCGAATTTGGAAGAAATAAATGTTCAAAAATTTTGATGGATTTTTAGTTTTAAAAAAAAACAAAAAAACAGGTAATTACTGGTAAAAAAAAAAAAAAAAACAGGTAAACCAAAACCGGTAATAGAGGTAATAACAGGAAAAACTGGTAAAGCACCAGTATTAGTAACAGTAACAGGTCAAAAAAAAACAGGTGATGGGTTAAAAAATTGGTAATAAAGGGTAAAAATAGGCCACAATGGGCAAAACACCGGTAATAACAGGTCAAAAAAAC
Organism: Anguilla rostrata; assembly: GCF_018555375.3. NCBI lineage: Eukaryota > Metazoa > Chordata > Actinopteri > Anguilliformes > Anguillidae > Anguilla > Anguilla rostrata. Next base: position 6,133,785 of record NC_057945.1, read on the forward strand.
TGGTAATAACTGGTGAAACATAGATAATAACGGAAAAAAACAAGTAATAACTCGTAAAACAGATCCGTACTGTGCAACAATTTCTGTTGAGTCAGTTCAGGTAATTCATTAAAAAGTCTATTTCTAATGGGGATAAAATCTGTCAAATACATTCCGGGTATTTTTCTGTTTGTGACCGGACTTAGAAGTTAATTTCCTGACCTCATCCCAGCCCTGCATGCAGTACGTTCTAATGTCGCTGTAGAGAGTTTGAAGAATATTCAGTGCCGGTCGCAGTGATGTTGTCACTACGCCCTGTAGAAAGGATTTGCTTCCAGCGGCTGGGCTGCTCGGGTATTGCCCGCAGAGCTGAACGCTGTGTGTTGCTGGCTACAGAAAAGGCGCTTGTGCGGAACTTCGCCACAAGAGGGTGCTGTTTCAGGGGTGGATTTTGGGAACCATCTCTTCGAGTCACATTTTCAGCATAGTAGTTCTACGGTTTGCGAACACGACGACTCGTTCAAAATAACAGTAGTCAGGGCTGCTGACGGTCAGTGTGACGGTTTGTGTTGTCGTTTCACTGTTGATTCCGTTAAGTGATGCTGTACTAATGGCGGGTCTCTACGCCCCCAGCCCCCCCAGTTTAAGCTGGACCCCCGCCTGGCCCGCATGCTGGGCATCCACACGCAGACCCGGCCCGTGATCATCCAGGCCCTGTGGCAGTACGTCAAGACCCACAAGCTGCAGGACCCCCACGAGAGGGAGTTCATCAACTGCGACAAGTACCTGCAGCAGGTCCGAGTCGCATGTGCACGCACGTACACACACACACATCTATGCACGCGCACACACACACACACACACACATGTCTATGCATGCGCGCGCGCACACACACACACACATCTATGCATGCGCGCACACACACACACAGAATAGTAGTATGTGTGAGAGAATAGTATGTGTGTGAGAGAATGGTTAATTGCACATAAAACTGCCTGGGCCTATCAAAAACATTACCATTAAAGTGAATAATATAACAGAATCACAGAAAGTAAATGATCCTTTTTTGAACGTGGTGTCGATGCCATCTTCTGGCAAGGGTACACAATGCACTTTGTGTCTCCTGAAATGCGAGACGGAATTCAGAACTTCAGAATTCTCTCCAGCGTTCCGTTCGGCAGCTTCATTAGCATCCAGTTTCCACGCTGTCCATCCAGTATTGTGAGCGCAATGGATTTTCCTTCCTGTGCGTTTAGATTTTTGAGACCCACCGCATGAAGTTCTCCGAGATTCCACAGCGTTTGCACGCGCTGCTGATGCCTCCTGAGCCAATCATCATTAACCACATCATAAGGTAACCATGGCGCCACGACCTCTGACCCCCCTCTGTGTGTCGTGAGAGTAGGGCCAAGCGTTTTACCGACTTTTTTCTAGCCCTTGGTTTTGTCCTCCCAACAGCAATAGGGCGCTACAGGGCCTTCCAAAGCTGCTTGTTTGGTAATCATCACACTGCAACAACTCCAAATGAATCATCTAAGTGAACCATTTGTCCAGATTATTCAGATGATGGGTGGCTGGGTGTGAGCTTTTGTTGTGGCCTGATTAACTCAATAATTGTCATCTTCAACAAATACCGTAATTAATTGAGTCAGATCCCCACACCAGGCTTTTTCAGATGGGATTGAACACCTCTGGTGTTTCTGCCAGTAAGCTTTTTCGCTGGTCCTTTATTACAGTCTTTATTGCTTGTTGCTGATAACTATTAACAATTCTAGTACTGTGACACTTGGAGCATAGTGTTGCAGTGCATTACATCTGGGCAATTGGCACACACTCTTATTCTGAGTGACTTACACAGATTGCGTTCTTTTACATATTAGAGACGCCTTTACTACTCATAAAGCTGGATAGATACTGAAGCAGTTTGGGCTTGTGCATATGCTGTGCTTTAGGGTACCTACAACAACAGTGACCCCTCCTGGGAATTTAAATCTACTGCCTGGGGTTTGTTCCCTAACTACTGTGCTACACTGCTGCTCTGTTTAATGGTAAAACAGGTATAAAAAAAAACAGATGTTTCCCAGGTAACGTTGTAACGAAAATGGTCATAGCCGTAGTTATATCCTGGTCTGAGAACGGTTCAGCTTTGCTGCTGTGTTTGAGAGAGGCAACCCGCATGAGCCCGTGTTAACACTCCCTGCGGCCCCGCTCCCCCCCCGCCCCCCAGCGTGGACCCTAACGACCAGAAGAAGACGGCCTGCTACGACATCGACGTGGAGGTGGACGACACGCTCAAGACCCAGATGAACTCCTTCCTGCTGTCCACCGCCAGCCAGCAGGAGATCGCCGGCCTGGACAACAAGGTGAGCCCCGCCCCCTTTCCCTTTTTTCGGGAAAAGGGAAAGCTTTTAACGCCGCGGTAAATTTCACCGGACAGGTTTTAGCCGCGCGGTGTTCCGAATGAACTTTAGTGGACCGGATAACAGGGAGAGGGAGGCACAGGGCATGCGTAGCACCCCCCTTTTAGGGGAAAAGGTGTTATGGGGTTCTTGAGTCAGTGACGCATCATAAACAATCTTTATATATTTTTTGCCAGTTTATTTTGTGTAAATACATTGGAAGTTTGAATGTACCTCACCCCTCTCCTCTGTGTACTGTTAGTATTTCATAGCTGAGCTAATAAAACCCTGTGACTAAGGTCTAACGGTGTGCTGGTAAATAGAAAAACAGCATTTTTTTTTTACTGTTTCTGAGATTTTTGAATTTTTTTATTTGAAGGTGAACGTTTTTGTACACCACCTGTGATTGATTTATCATTTGTGGATACTCCAGTTCTTCTCCCGTACTCAGTGTTTCTCCCGTTTGATCTGAACGTGAGCAACGCATGACAAAGCGTCCGACTCTCTCAGTATCACTTCTCAGTATCACTCACTTATGCCCAGTGCATTAAATGTTGCTCCTTACGGTTATTTTTAAAAATCACCATTTCACTTCTTAATATCCTTGTCGAACTAAATATGTCACCGTCCAGAGAATAACCGATATGTTTTAACTGCCTTTAACCCTTTACGACCGGATTAGTGACCGGAAGTCAGTTGAGAACAATTCCAATCACTTATTTGCGATCTCACAGCTTAAATAAAGGGTTGAAATTTAAAGTGGGACCCTAAGTGTGATGTCTTATTCTCTGAAAGATTTATGTCTGGCATTAATAAGCGTTCAGAAAGGCCCGTCGGTCGTCGGGAGCGATGGCACAGGGCTCTCAGAGATGCCATTGGCTGTCTTTGGTGGGGGCGGGGCGTTGCAGGGGGATGGGAGGGGCTCTGTATGTGCAGATGCAGTATTCTCTACTCAGCAAAAATAAGTTAAAATAGAAATAGTAGCATTGCAGTGATGTAACCTTGCACGGAGCCGTTGGGTGAGAGTACGGGGTGCCAGAGCCACAGTGCATAACTCAAAAGTTGTAGAATCGGGAAAAATTTCAGTAAATATAAAATTCAAATGGACTGCATTTATATAGTGCATTTTCCAGCAACAGCTGCACAAAGCGCTTTACAATGAATGCCTCTCATTCACGCAGTCAAACACACACACCATCGGCGATCAGGGCAGCCACGCAAGGCGCCGTACAGCTCGTTGAGGGGGTCAGAGGTCTTGCTCAAGGACACTTTGACGCACTGAAGACCGGGGATCGAACCAACAACCTTCCATTCGCCAGACAACTGCTGCCAATCATTTAATATGGGATAGGCTGTGTTCTTGGTCATTACATACTTATTTCAGATGCTAATTGTCTCAACCAAAGGGAGAGGGTGTGTCATAAGCGTACATGTACTCACACACATTACATCTCACAAACACACACACATACACTCACACACGCATTACGTACACACACACGCAATAAAGTCAGACACCACTGACCCCCAGAGACGTTTCGGGTGTAAAAATCACAGCCCTATTTATAAGCATAAATGGCATAACCGAATGGATCGTGGTAGCCCGATATCTTGAAAAGTTTTGTTTTTCTTGTCCGCGGTTTGTCGTAGAAAACGGTACAGGGTATGCACATGAGCAGGTCCTGCTGCTCGGCTCTGCGTTAGCCCCAAGGTGCCTTTGCCCGACGTTCTTCGCTTCACGGTGCAGATGAGTAACTTTACGACCGCAGCTCCCGACGGAGTTTTATGCCCGCACCTGGAGACTCTTTCAAGCTCGTATATTTTATCTGGAGTTGTTAAGTGTAGTTTTTAGAGCCAAGATGGAGGCTGCATGTAAATCAAGTTTCCTCTTCTGTACTCGGGCTGTGCTGCTCTGTGGAGTGTGGGCACTTGGCAACACTCACCCAAGCCTGTTCTATTGGAAACTGGAATTCTTTCTCTCTCTCCTCTCTCCCTCCCTCCCTCCCTCTCTCTCTCTCTCTCTCTCTTTCGCCCCCTTCGCACTCTCCCGTTATTGCTGTCACTGCTGCTCGGAAAGTGTTTTAACTCTGACCTGTCCGTCTAATTACGTATCACAGGAAGAGCAGTGTTGAGCCTGGATCTTAAGGGCGGTTTGCAGCTACTCGCTGTCCTTTCAATTTCCTTAAATTATTACTGTTTTGGCAATGGAAGTGTCAGCCAGTCCGCCATCGATGCTTATGTGGATGTTAAGTAAATAGAATTGAAAGTGATTGTTGCCTTGACAACTACCTCGTTGCATTACATTTAGACAGTTAGCAGACGCTCCTGCTAAGAGCAACTTTCATTGCTCGTGTTATTTGTACGTACAGGTCCATTTGCACACCTGGATATTTACTGAAGCAGTTTAGGTTGAGTACTTTGCTCAAAGGTGCAATGGTGACGGTCCACCGGGAACCTGGGAGCTCCAAGCCCAGGCCCCTAAATGTGATGCTTCGCTGCCACCCACAGAGGGCGCTGTTGTGTCTCCGCAGATCCACGAGACGATTGAGACCATAAACCAGCTGAAGACGCAGAGGGAGTTCATGCTGAGCTTCGCCCGAGACCCGCAGGGCTTCATCAACGATTGGCTGCAGTCACAGTGCAGGGACCTCAAGGTACTACATTTCCCATAAGTCCCAAACACAAGGCAACCATCAGAAAAGGTCGCCACAGAACAAAATCCAACCATTAACTGCCGATTTGCTGTCAATACATCCTAAACATTCATTGGGAGTGTAGGGAATACATCTAATAATTACAGAATAGCGGGCCTCACAGATTGTTGTATTGTTAATTAAAGGATTAGGAGTTTGAGTTGGAGAGTTAGCTGGTACCTCCCAATGTTGGTGTGGCATGGACACCTTGTGAAAACGGGGGCTGACTAATCAGTAAATATAGATTTTTTTCTTCAGACCCTAAATGTGTCGCCCACACAGAGAGGTGATGACAGTAGTTAATGCTAAAACAATAAACGCAAAATACTAGTGGCCCCCAGATATGATGTATTCAGAGAATAGTTTTTGTTTGATCTTTTTGTTTTTCATTTTCTTTTAAAAACCTGATATATACTTCCCTTTGAAATCTGTAGGATTCTTTATCCACCCTGGGAGTTTTTGAGACGCGAGCTCTACACCGCTTGCCCAGTCCGTGTTCGGACTGGACAAAACAGACAGCGGCTTTTATAGACGTTGTAACTTTGTGCTGAACGCAGCTGCCTCGTGTTATGATGTCACGATGCTGAATTGAGTTGTTACGACCCTGCCCTGCGTTTGCAGACCATGACGGATGTGGTGGGGAACCCGGAGGAAGAGAGGAGGGCGGAGTTCTACTTCCAGCCCTGGGCCCAGGAGGCCGTCTGCCGGTACTTCTACTCTAAGGTGAGGCGGTGCTTTGGGTGCGGAACGGCACAGGTGTGCGGTGTTAGCATACGGCGGACGGGCGAGGGTACAGCGGTCAGGGGCACTGCACATCACAACCAGCTCCACTTAAAAAGCATGCAGAATAACAGCCAGGTACGAGGCATGGAATAAGGTAATGCACGTGGATAATATAGCAGACATGGATAATGTAATAGACATGGATAATGTAACACACATGGATAATATAGCAGACATGGATAATGTAATAGACATGGATAATGTAATAGACATGGATAATGTAATACACATGGATAATATAGCAGACATGGATAATGTAATACACATGGATAATATAGCAGACATGGATAATGTAATACACATGGATATTATAGCAGACATGGATAATGTAATAGACATGGATAATGTAATAGACATGGATAATTTAACATATGGATAATATAGCAGACATGGATAATGTAATAGACATGGATAATTTAACATATATGGATAATATAACAGACATGGATAAGGTTACAGACATGGATAAGTTAATAAATGTGAATAAGGTAATACACATGGATAATATAGCAGACATGGATAAGGTAATAGATGTGGATAATGTAACAGTCATGGGTAATGTAATAGACATGGATAAGGTAATAGATGTGGATAATGTAACAGTCATGGGTAATATAGCAGACATGGATAAGGTAATAGACGTGGATAATATGGCAGACATGGATAAGGTAATAGACGTGGATAATGTAACAGACGTGGATAAGGTAATAGATGTGGATAATGTATCAGACATGGATAAGAAAATATACATGGATAATTAATAGACATGATTATGTACAGGATTATGTAATAGACGTGGATAAGTTAGACATGGATAGTTAATACACATGGATAAGGTAATGAACATGGATAAAGTAATAGACTGATAATGTAATACACCTGGGTAATGTTAATAGACGTGCATCAGGTAGGTAGTAAACGTAGATAAACACATATTGGTGTAAGGAAAGATGGAACTGGTGAATATGTGAGAAGGTGAAGAACACCACCCATTCTGTCGATGTTATTGATACGTTATTGTTATGTTAGGAACTATGCTTGATTTATCTTCTAATAAAGTAAGTAAGTGTATGGTTGAATCCTACCTAGAGAAAAAAAGTATGAAGTGGGGGTTGTCACCTCATAAACATTTCATCGTGTTTCATTTGTCTTGTGCAAAATAATGACTGAACGTGGATATTAATGGACCACGGACAAAGTGTTTCGCAAACAGAATCGCCCAAATTTTCCCACCCTTCGGTCTGATTAATTTTGGCAAACCGCTACGATGGGCCTGTTTTTTTGAGATCAGCTAATATTTGTATTGGGAGCATGAGCACGGACGTAAATTGGTACCCCGGTACAGTGCTTAATCTGTTTGTATTTCTCACTCCGTGTCCCTGGATCTGCTCCAGGGGTTACGGTAACCGATTGAAGTTGTGTCCGACAGATTCATTGGCTACACGATACATAACTCACGCGTTAAACCCGCCCCCGACTCCCCACTGAAGGCTCTACCGTCTCCTGACGGTTCGTGTAGAAATTACATTTGTATGTTTGTGTGTGTCAGTTTAGCTTGGCCCTTGGTTATATTTTGCCTCAGAAAGCCAGTGACCTTTTGTTTTTCCAGTACCTCACTGATGTGACTGTTGTCAACATCCCATTCCCAAATGCTGATGGGCCTTAGGAAAAGGGAAGAGAGCGTTCCACGGATATCCGGATTTCCCGTTTCAGAGCTGACCGAATCAGATCATCCACACGTGGCTATATTCAATAAAGCAAAAACCTCTTTGTGTGATTGACAACCCACTAAGCAGAGAAGGGTCATTTCACGGATACCGTATTTGTTTTATGAGATTTCAGGCATAGAATTCCTCCAAAAAATAAAAAGGCTTTGCACTACTCCTATCTGGTGCTGGTAGGCTCTGAAGAAATGACAAGTGTGTATGCTTGTGTGTGTGAGTGAGTGAGAGAGAAAATCATAAGTGGTGTGTGTGCATGTCTGTCTGTGTGGGTGTGTGTGTGTGTGTGTGAGAGAGAAAATCAAGTGGTGTGAGTGCTTGTGTGTATCTGTGTGCTTGTGTGTCTGCATGCGTGCCTGTGTGTGTTTGTGTGTATCTGTGCGTGCTTGTGTGTCTGCATGCGTGCCTGTGTGTGTGTGTGCGTGTGTGTGTGTGTGTGTGTGTGCGTGCGTGTGTGTGTGTGTTTGTGTGCGTGCGTGTGTGTGTGCGCGCGTGCGTGCCTCTCTGGTCCCCGCTGAGCGTGTGTAACCCTGCGGCTTCCTGTGCTGTTTCAGGTGCAGCAGAGACGACAGGAGCTGGAGCAGGCCCTGGGGATCCGAAACACATAGAGCTCCGCCGCCCGCACCTCCAGCCAGAGGCTCGGGGGGGGGGGGAAGAGGATTAACCATGCACCCATCCACCCCGGGACTTCCTGTTTTCCCTTCTTAAAAAAAAAACAAAAAAACCTCACTCAGATTTATAAACTTCCGCCGGCGTATGAAAACAAACGCTGCCGTGTCATCGTAGACCCGGCCGGTGCAGCTGTTTGAGGCCACTCCATTACACGTTTCACTGCCCAAAACAAATAGAGAGAGAGAGAGAGAGAGAGATGTAGTTCTTCACTTCTCCTCAGAGACTCAGTCCAGCTGTTGTCTTTATCCCGTAACCTAGCAACAGACTGAAGGGTTGGAGCGCTACACTTCCAACATGACGCTCCTTCCATCACTTCTGAGGATGGTGGTGATGGTCATAGGTGTAGTACTTGTCCTGGAGAGGGGGAGTGAGAGAGAGAGAGAGAGGTGTAAAGAAATGGTATGGAACCCACACCTCTTGTGTTGATGTTTTCTCTGCCCATTTTCAATGATGGAAAGTGATTTAGAGTCACTTACTTTACTCCCCAATCTAAGGCAGCCACACAGTATGGAATCCTTAAATTATAGTCTCACAGCAGAAGCTGCTGCAGCATATCCTGTGACTTTGTAGTGAAGCTGACTTTTATGTTGTGCCTTCTTTTAAAGTATATATCCCTTCGATCTGCATCATGGCTGCAGGGGGTGGAAATTGACTTAAACAGAGTGGCTGTCATCTTCATCCTCAAAATATCGGTTTGTCTTTTTTCCTGAGTGTGTGGAACAGTTATCAAACACTGAAAATGGGTAAAGGAAAGCAGCTTCGTTCATTTTGTGTGCCACTGTAGGCTCGTGTTGAATGGACCGTTTTCATTGTTGTAGCCGATTTTAATTTTTTTTCCTCCTATGTTTACGTGTTTTGTCCAGGGGCTGTTTTCAGGTCATGCCTCGGAATTCTGACTAGTCTCGCTAGCTAGCAGTGTATGAAAATATAAATATAAATTAGTACATTTATATCGTAGGATGTAGTACCTGAGATGTCCATTTGACAGCAAGTGGAAATTCGGACTGGGACAATGGTGTTGATTGACGTGGAATTCCCGGGACCGCGTGTCCTCAGATCTATGTTCAGCAAAAACATCAGAACTGTTCTCATGAATTCATTCAGTGAACCCAGTGGTTACTTTGGGAACACGATGCAAATCTTGGAACTGGTTGTACTAATCTCATTTATCTGTGGCACTGATGCGAAGGACAGGATGTTCCGAGTTTTTTGAACGAAAGAGATATTCCTGTCTTCGTATGAAATGCGTAAAAGCCATAAGGTCTTGGTGAGGCATAAGGTCATTGAAGTCGTAAATTGTGACACATTTAAGATCATATTCTGGGTTTTTAGCCAGCTCTAGATAGAACAGTAGAGATGAATTTCATGTTGTATTTGATTTCCTTGTATTTGGCCCATTTTCCTCAGCCTCTTCCTAATGGGTTTTATTAGGCTAACTGTTTCTGTTCACTAGTCAGAGACGAGGGTTTAGTTAAGATTTTTCCCTATGACATTTTATGGACCAAATATTTGTGTTCGTTATTAATTTACTCCGTGTTTACCCCAAATTTTAATAAAGACCACCCTTAAGTTGATGCTTGCTGCTTATTTGTTTAGTGCTGCTTATTTGTCTTATCATTTTCTGAAGGCGGGTGTCGCATGTAACTGGAAAGGGGTAAGTTATTTGATCTATGATGGGAAAGTGATGGTTTTCCCTCGGAAAAAACCTATCCTGAGGGGGGCGTGCTCTCCGCCGAGCTATGCCGCGTGCAAAGTATAAATACGTTTTAGCTGGGTGCCAGTTGTCAGCCTTCGTGTAACGGCACCGTTAGAGGGACAGCTACATCAACCAGGCACGGGAAGGTCACAATGGCAGCACCGAAGAAAGTCTGCATTATCGGCTCTGGCAACTGGTAAGCGATTACGTCACGGCATTTTCATTTTAGTGCGTACATGTTTTAAGGGCCAACGGTAAGAAACGGAGACTTGCGCAAATACACAGTGTGCTGTAACTTGTGCTGTCTGTATACAGTAATAAAGGAAATTAATTTGAAAAAATTAACTCTGCTACAATTACAGAAATTATTCGACCGCTAGTCACTGATTGGGACCTCACGAGCGGGCTAGCTGTATGAATAAGTGCATTGGACCAGTGAAACTGCTCCACGCTTCTGCTTCACATGCGGCGAATTTCATTTGAATTTATTTTTACATCTTGGCTGCCGTGAAGACTGTGAAGACTGAACTGGTGCTTCAACATACTCCTGTGTCTGAAATTGGGTGGGGAAAAAAACTGACCGTGTTTTTGTTTTCTAAAACACTATGTTGACGAATATTTTAAAGCAGCGCATTATCAATGAAAAAGCTTAGCATACTCAACAGAGGGTAGTTTAAGAACCGCTGAGAGTCAGTCCGGCAGATTAGTAGGCGGTCACATTTCAATTGGCAACTGCCACGCATGAAGTTTTGAATTTCGTTTAGCCTATATCGTACTATTGCAAATTGGTTTAAGAATGAACTGAATGACCTTTTAATCTGGATCAAGAAAATATATTGGAATTCTCATGAGAAATTCTCGTAGAATTTATGTTGCTAAAGAGAAGCAAGTCCACACTTCTAAAACGTCTTGCCGGTCATTAGCCAACAACGTACCGGTAAATGTCAATTGGTGGTTAAACTACGTATCGTTGCAGACGTTTTATGTTAGGACGAAAACTTTAGCTTGGAAAACTCTTAAGAAAATAACAAGGCACAGTATGGGCTATTCAAAGCACCGCTGTTATTTGCTAGTGCTATGAGCGATATTTATAGATCTGCAAGGTATCGGGTTGCACATACTCCTGTCTTGGCGATATCATTTCTCTGTCGAGAAAGCATTTCAGGTTACTGTAGCAATGTAAGTTTTTCTACCATACTTCTCACATATTTCCCACTGTAGCTTGTTGTAATATCTAGAGAATACTATGTTACTCGGTTCTGAGTTTGTTTTAGGTGCAGATTTAATTGGTAGCGGATTTAATATTGATTCGAACCCTGTAGAGAGTGAGAAAATAAGCGGCCTGTATCACTTGTCTTGTCGGCTAACCGTTAAGACAGTTTGTGATTAGTACTATTCCGTCCGGGGAAACTAGGGTTGAAGTCTGCAACCCTGGTCCCTGACAGCCACAAGGTCTCCCTGGGTCCTCAGCCCTGGTCCTGGAGAGCTGCAGACCCCTGACCTTGGATCATTGCAACTGCAGGGTGTGTACTCAAGAGTACATATTAGCTGAAGCAAGAAGTACAATTGTAAATACAGTAATAATTACAATAAAATCATTAGTTCTCCTCCACATTCATAATTAATTACCTGCACTTATTTCTGAGTATGACAGGTGTCTCAAGTGCCAGCAGCACTTCCCGATAACTGGGTCTGTCATGATGGCTTGCTGTGTACTTAAATCATTTCTGCATATTTCTGTGACACATTTAAATTCCATAGAAGACATACTGTATAATATATATATATATAATACATATATACAGTATAATGTGCAACCTGGTTATGTTTTAATAGGGGAACACCACTCAGTGCCCATAATTTAGTATGCTCTCATACCCTCATAATTAGTTGACTTGCAATGTCTAATTTCAGCCTAAAATACATTTTCTGAATTCTTTCTCGGTAATGGGGGGTAAAGGAGTCATAACCAGGTGACATAATTGTTGGTGGATGGGGTTCTCTCTGTTGTGAGCCACAGTATTGTATGAGATTCATTATTCTGACTATACTCATGGGCCACTATATTTAATAACAAATAATTTTTCCATAAAAAAAAAAAAACTGACTGAGGCTGTAGTATTGGGCGTGGCTTGGGAAATCCAATGAAACAACCTAAACTATGTCCAAGGTTTCCAAGGAGATTTGGATCTGAGGAGCTTTGCCAACAATTTTCAGTATTTTTAGCTGTGTGTAGCTGCTGACAGGGGTCTGCAAACCTGGTCCTGGAGAGCCACAGAGTCAGTGGGTTTCCATCCATAGCTGTCATTGAAAACGCCAGGTTCTGTCAGGCAATGGTGTTTCTGTGTAGCGCCTCTGCAACGTCACTGAAGTCAGCATCTGTAGAGTACGCTTTGCATGCGTGTATTTTTTCAGCCACCTTTTCAATTATGTCTGACAGAGAACACGCCTCCTCTTAACACCAAATGATGACTTCTGGTAAATTCTATACTCTACTGGTTCTTTCTGTCATGTCTAGCCTTTCCGTGCAGTAGACAATGGGTCATGCTATGCTATTGCGGCTTGAATAGGATGTGAGGAATGATGCAACTCCCATTTCACACGAGCCTTCCACTCGGGACAGCGGGCACGTTTCTTGGTTTGAACTTAATCACTGCCTGGGCATGTGCAAAAACTTTAGGCTTGCGCACCACTGGCAACTTCATTCTATCCAAATAAAATAAAATAGATTCAATCAAATCCCCAAATTAAAAAGTATAGGTTGTACAGATAAACCCATAATTTTCAGCTGATGGAATGATAAGAATTGCATTTGATAAACAACATCTTTGTCACATTTTAGCGTATATGCAGTCCAATGTTACATTCGTATGATCTACAGTTGTGTGCATGCCTAAGCTAAAGACATTCAAACTCAATTTTTCACAACTCCATACATTTCGTGTGTTAAGTCAATTAGGGTATATACTTTATTTCCATAAGAAGTCATTTCAAAATAATAGCTAAGAGACATATTTATTTCAGCTCTTATTCACTATATCAGATTTTCAGTGGGTCGAAAGTTTTCATGCGCTTTGTTTTTGTATTTGGTGGCATTGCCTTTTAATTGTTTAACTTGAATCAAACACTTTGTGTAGCCTTCCACAAGCTTCTTACGATACTTTGCTGGAATTTTTGCCCATTCCTCCTGGCAGAACTGGTGCAACTCAGTCAAGTTCGTGGGCCTCCTTGCTCGTACACGCTTTTTCAGTTCAGTCCACAAACTTTCTATGGGATTCAGGTCAGGGCTTTGTGATGGCCACTCCAATACTTTCACTTTGTTGTCTTTAAGCCATTTTGTTACAACTTTTGAGGTATGCTTAGGATAATTGTCCTGCTGGAAGACCCAGTTGCGACCAAGTTTTAACTTTCTAGCTGATGTCTTGAGATGTTGCTTCAGTATTTCTAGATTATCCTTCTTCCTCAAGATGCCATCTAGCCTATTTTATGAACTGCACCAGTCCCTTTTCCAGAAAAACACCCCCACAACCTGGTGTTGCTACCCCCATGCTTCACAGTTGGGATGGTGTTCTTCGGATTAAAAGCCTCACCCTTTTTCCTCCATACATGGCACTGATCATTATGGCCAAACAGTTCAATTTTTGTTTCATCTGACCAGAGAACACTCCACCAAAAGGCTAGGTCTTTGTCCTGGTGATCACCTGCAAACTTAATTCTGGCTTTTTTATGCCAGTCTTGGAGTAGGGGCTTCTTCCTTGTGCGACAGCCTTTCAGGCCATGGCGATGTAGGGTTCTCATAATGGTGGATGTAGATACTTTGGTACCTGATGCGTCCGACTCCTTCACCTTTGTTGTTGTCTTGGGGTTCAGTTGAACCTTTCGGACCAAAGTTTGTTCAGCCCTGGGAGTTAATTTGTGCTTTCTTCCTGAATGTAGTGTCTGTGTGGTCCCAAGATTTGTATATTTCAATACAATTGTTTGTACAGATGCTTGTGGTACCTTCAGTTGTTTGGATATTGCTCCTACGGAGGAACCAGACTTGTGGAGGTCCACAATTTTTTTTCTGAGGTCTTTGCTGAGTGGCTTGGATTTTCCCATGGTATCACGGGCAAAAAGGCAGTGGCTCTAAAGGTAGGCCCTTAAATACAGCCACAGGTGCCAATGAACTCCTAATTATGACAATTAGCCACTCAGAAGCTTCTAAAATGTTATTACATTCCAATTTCTGGAATCTTTCAGGCTGTTTAAAGAGATAGTCAACTTGGTGTATGTAAGCTTTTGACCTACTGAAATTCTGATATTGTGAATTAATGCTGAAATAAATCTCTATTCAATTGTTTTAAAATGACCTCTGATGTAAACAAAGTAGATGCCCTAATTGACTTGCCAAAAGAAATGTATGGCAACATGAAATGTGCGGAGTTGTGAAAACTGAGTTTGAATGTCTTTAGCCTAGGTGTATGTAAACTTTTGGCCTCAACTGTAAGTGTAATTTTAATCTGAGGCAGCATAATTTTAACAGCTATTAAATTTATACAGATGGTCAGGGACATTTTTTTGGTCACTGAGCAAACAATTCCCGCTAAAATTCACTCTGAAAACCAAACTATCTTTTCACAACCCTAGGTGCTTGGCCGCCTAATAATCCTAGCAAAAACAATAGGGGTCTTGTGCACCCTTGGTGCTGGGCCGCCTAATGATAATAATAATAATTACTCACTTTGTGGTATATTGGCTAGCTATAAAGTGTGGCCTAGACCACGCATTCCCAAGCATTAGACTAATATAGATTGGATGGTGTATTTGTATTTGTCCTTACCCATTATACAACACTGCCACCCAGGATTACAGTGACACCGCTGACTGGCTTCATGACACCAGTTTCTAAATACAGTTGGCAAGCCAATTTGCAATTGAAAATCTGGTTTGTAATAGCATAGCTGTAATAATTGTAATTGTTGTCAGAGGCGGCATAATTTTAACCACTATTAAATTCATACAGATGGTCAGGGACATTGTTTTTTGGTCACCGAGCAAAAAATTCCTGCTAAAATTCACTTTGAAAACCAAACAAACTTTTCAAGGACAGATGCTTAAGATGATGTATGATTTGGTTTATTGTAAATAAAAACAAAGCCTTATATCCAAAAATTACTATCGGAACAGATTTTTACAAGCCTCGCTCAAACAGTTTTCTAGAAATATTTCCCACGAAGGTCGTCTACTTGCTCAGTTCTTTTGGCATGCGGTAGAGGACTGGATTACATGTGTACAAACCTGAAATGGCTACTATAGCAGCAGTGTACGAAAATTTATGGACCATGCTACATTTATCAAGGGTTACATTTATAGCAACTCTCCCATATGCTGTCGTAAACTGTCTATTTAATCCTGCGAACTATGCGACAGGTTAAACGAAAATGAAACTGGAAGCAAAGAATAAATCCCAGCCCACAAACAAAACACCAGCCGCAGGGGGAGGTTTGAGTTTGGCCGGTGAGTTTGAGTTGACTACACTGGATGAACACATTAGCCAGATTATAGGAGATACGTCGCTATCTGGAATTACCTTGGAAGGTGACAGCGATATGTTTACCCGGTCCTGTGCCATGCCCCAAATCATCCAATAAAGCGAGGTCAGCCGTAGCAATGCAGGCCTAAACTATGACTTCTGTGCCCTCTCTATAGTAAACTTCGTTTACATGTTTTTTTTGGAATTTGTTTTCAATTGCAGTTAAGCATTAATTCAGTTATTCAGGATAATGCAAATAAAGCATCACCTATTTTAATGTTCAATCCAATTGTGATTCTCTATATAATAATTTGAACAATTCTAATATTCAGTTGACTTTTAATTTGTTCAAATAATTTTGCTACTCTTTTTAAATCAAAATAAAAGATGAATGAATGGAATGCACAAGCTTTACAACCGTGTTTTTTAATTTATGCACACAATATGAACAATTTAGAGGCCTTCTGTGAACTCTGTTTGTATCCTACGAACATACTGGCATAGGAAAACTGATAAAACCCATATTGTTAAAATGCATTTACGAACAATTTGCGATCAAATTTGTTTGGCTCAGGTATGATAAATGCAGCCCAATATGTGTAATATCTTGTTTTATTAAATATTATTCTTACAATTTCAACAAATTAGGCCTACTCCAGATGACTTAGAAGGGCGGAACTCTTGTTTAATACTAAAAGTATACGTAGGCATCGGGGCTTATCTTTGAGATTAATCATGAAATGAATCATGTATACATTTTTGTGTACTAATCCTTGTACTGGGCCCTTTTCATGTTTCCTTGCCTCAGACTCCCATAGTTTATTGCAAAGTCTTTGTCCATGATAATGTCGATGATATGTTGGTGAAGTACTCTATGGGAACTGTAGTACAACAGCAAATGAAATGCCGCTTTTGTAAAATGTGAGATAATTGCAAAAACATACGGGAAGTCGTATTTGATATGAATTACTGCCAAAATAAGTATAAGTAACAACAATGTTTTCATGAAATCGGGTGATTTTTTTCCTTTAAGATAAAAACAAAAACGTGTGTGCTCTCCAAAGCAAGGTTTGGGGACCATTGTATTTCACAGAACATCCAGAAATCTGGCTCGTTATCTACGTAGCCATCACCCTACCCAGTGGTCTGCATGTGGATTGTGTATGTAGGACAGTCTTAGGCAGGCTGTGATATTAACTGTGCACTAGAGCAGGGATGCTACTTTGCCCTTTAATAAGATATTTGAGCTGACTGAGGGCAGAGGCGCAGTTCAGTCTCCTGTGAATGTTCTTTCCCGTGTGAAGCTCTGCAGACCACAGAATGCAGATATAAAATGCATTGCACTTGGGAGAAATGCTTTTGGTTAAAAACTCCAGAAATATTCCAACGGTTGCTTTGCTGTACTGTACTTGTTTTTCTCCTTACCTATCCTAACATGCATTGGGTGAGAGGCAGGAATGAACCTTGGACAGGTCACCGATCCATTGCAGAGCCCACACCCCATTCACATGCATTCATACCTGAAGGACAATTTAGACTCTTCAAGTATCCCCGCCAGGGATCAAGCTGAAGAAACAAACTAAAATAAATGTTCAAACGCAAAAGCAAGTATGTGAATACAAAAGTGGCTATGTCCAGCTTCTGGAAAGGCAGAGTGAGACGTATCTGGAACGAGAGGAACAGCTCAAACGCCCTGTCCCATCCGTCCATTTGTGCGATTTGTGCGATGAGAGTGTGTAAATCCTCCCTCTGCCCATAGGGGCTCTGCCATCGCCAAGATCGTGGGCTCCAACACGGCGACGAACCCAAAGTTTGACAAGACGGTCAACATGTGGGTGTTCGAGGAGATGGTGAACGGGCGCAAGCTCACTGAGATAATCAACACTGACCATGAGAACGTGAAGTACCTGCCAGGACACAAGCTGCCCCCCAATGTGGTGAGAAACCGGTGTCGTTTGCAATAAAAGGTGTCAAGGCATGCTGCATGGATATATGGCTACCGGGCTGTGTGGGCGATTGGTGGGCCATGATTAGGCATGCCAGATAAATATGTCATAGACTTATTACAGACCTACCTGGACTTACAACAGCCTTACGGATTTACATAGACTTATAACAGCCTTACAGATTTACATAGACTTATAACAGCCTTATAGATTTACATAGACTTATAACAGCCTTATACAGACATGCATAGACATGCTTGTAGACTGAAGTAGACTTAGAACGGACTTAAGTTTTGTTTTACATTTTTTTTCTAACCGTTTAGGCAGTTTAGCCTCATTGAGATTAAAATAGACTTATTTTTGAATATAGACTTAGACTTATCTTACATTAGAAATAATCGTATGTGTAAGTTTGAGTGTTGTTGACAGAATAAGCTGCAGAATGTTTTTTTTTTTGTAAAGAATGAGTGAAAGCTGAGCCTAATTACATTCAGAAACCCAATGTTCTTTAATGTTACTGATGTCAGCACGCTGTGACTGGCTGTAATCTTTCTCATTTATTCTTATCTGAGGGTCAGATTTAATCTTCGCCTGCCGACTCAAAGCGACGTATTAACGGCATTCTCAGAGAACAGATGCATTTTGAAGAGAGGACTGTTGAAGTGGTTAAAGTGTAAAGCTAAGCACTGTCTGACGAAGCTCCTCCTCCTTTTCCCCAGTTGGCGGTTCCCGAGCTGCTGGATGCTGTCAAAGGAACGGACATCCTGGTGTTCGTCATCCCGCACCAGTTTGTTGGAAGGGTGTGTGACACCATCAAGGGCCACATCAAGAGCGACGCTGTGGGCATGTCTCTCATCAAGGTCTGCACTTTTGAATCTGCTTCCTCTGGGAAAACGTTCTCCTTTTTCATTTCGTTATTACTATTTTGTTTGTATTTTTAATTCCTCCAATTGGTACATTGTTTTGAAGAAACTTTTTGTGTCCCTATATGATAATTAAGGGCAATAGGCTTAGGAAACCAGAGTCATGGTTTCTACGTGAGTGAGGAGGATTTGTTTATTTGCAATGTCCAGCTGCTTATAAATTTAGAAATCATAAAAATATGGATTGTAAAGATTTCCCGACTCCCCAGCTCTTCCGTGGACGAGGCCGGCGCAGGCAGCGTTCGTGACGCCCCGGTTGTGTTTCAGGGTGTGGACGAGGGCCCCGAAGGGTTGAAGCTCATCTCCGATGTCATCAGAGAGAAGCTGGGCATCGTCATGACGGTGCTGATGGGAGCCAATCTGGCCAATGAGGTGGCTGAGGAAAAGTTCTGTGAAACCACCATCGGTAAAGGGTGGGGAGAATGCATGCGATCAGATGTGCTTCAGTCGTGGGGGGTTTTAGTAGTGCTGAGCGATTAGTGTTTTTTGAGGTCAGTTTGATTTCGATTCAGTTTTCTGAATTAATCATGGTTTTCAGATCCCCTGTAAGGGTGTAGATGTGTAAGGTTGTAGATCCCCTGTAAGGGGGTAGATGTGTAAGGGTGTAGGTGTGTAAGGTTGTAGATCCCCTGTAAGGGGGTAGATGTGTAAGGGTGTAGGTGTGTAAGGTTGTAGATCCCCTGTAAGGGGGTAGATGTGTAAGGTTGCAGATCCCCTGTAAGGGTGTAGATGTGTAAGGTTGCAGATCCCCTGTAAGGGTGTAGATGTGTAAGGGTGTAGGTGTGTAAGGGTGTAGATGTGTAAGGGTGTAGGTGTGTAAGGTTGCACGGTCCCTTCCACAGGTTGCAAGAGCGCGGAGCACGGCCCTGTGTTGAAGGAACTGATGCAGACCAAAAACTTCCGTGTGACGGTGGTGGCTGAGGCCGATGTGGTGGAGATCTGCGGAGCTCTGAAGGTGAGGGGCGGTACTGCATGCAGATATTTAACATTCTCATTTCAGCATTTGAGCAGAAATGCTTATCCACAGCCACTTTAACAGCTAACATTTTCATTTTTGCGCACAGAGGTTTTGTGTGGTTCTATGCTTTGTGAGCTTATATATACTTTTGTATTTATCGGATAGGCTTATCCTGTATGGCTTGCATAGCTAACATACTGTCCATTCTTACAGCTAGATATATACTAAAGAAACTGAGGTTAACTACCTTGGTACTACAGTCCCACAGTAGTGCACCAACTGCAAATCAAACCTGCAAATTCTTAGTTGCGGGCCTGGTTCACTAACTAATGGACTATTTTATTATGTAATGTTATGTTATAATGTTATTTTATACTGTGTGATTAGGTTATTTTTATATTGGTATGTTGATAGTATGTTACTATGTCGCTGTGTAATGTTATTATGTCATGTTGTTATGATCTGGAGACTGCAGCGAGGGAGTATGATTGGTCTCAGCCAGGGTACCAATCTCTGAGAATATGTGGTCAGTAGGGCGTAAAATAGTCACTGGCTCTCCTGTAGTACTGTGTGGAGCCTATAGGGTATAAAATAGTTGCTGAGTCCTGTGCAATAGCAACAGAGGAGAACGTATTACAACAGGGGCTTGTACAGTACAGTGGCTTGATTATTTATGGTCATAATGTATGGTATTATAGTCTTATGTTTTTGTTTTTAGCACTGGCAACTTTTATTAATGCTTTAGTGATGCTGTGTCTTTCCTTGCTGGTGTCGGAAAGCTGTTGCAGGGGTATAGCATTGCTGCACATATAACCCGAATGAATGCACTTATGTTCTGTAAGCCCCTCTGGGTCAGAGCATCTGCTAAAGTAATGTATTCTAATGTGATGTAGTATGATGCAATGACTTGAAAGGCACAATTGTAAAAGCAAAGGAAGAGACCAAAGTTATTCAAAAAGTGAGAAGTGCCTTGTAGAAACTGCTTGTAATTGGGGATTTACTCGCCTTATGTGGATCAAAGATCCATCAGATCTTTGATCCAGGCAGAATCATCTAGCTTCTAACAACACATTGCATATTTTTTTTCCCCAAGATATACAAACGTTTTCTCTAGGCTCTTCTCCCAAGCAGCTTATAGAGTTTTTATTCTATACATGCATTCCATTTGTACAGTCAGAGATATGTACTGAAGAAAGTGTCTTGCTTAGATGTATCACGGCAGTGCCCCCCCCACCCCCCTCTGGAGTCAAACCTGTAACCTCTGAGCTAGTTCCCTCCTAACCATTACACCACACTACTGCCACACTCTTCCACTACTAGTAAGCGTCTCAACTTTAATCGAGGCTATATGGAAAATAAGAAGAGCGCAGGAAAGATGCAGCTTTTCTCTTTTTGTTGAAGCTTGTCGTGAGATCAGGTTGGAAAAGGGCCTCTGTCTGCGCCTCCCTCCGCAGAACGTGGTGGCGGTGGGCGCGGGGTTCTGCGACGGCCTGGGCTTCGGGGACAACACCAAGGCGGCGGTGATCCGTCTGGGCCTGATGGAGATGATCGCCTTCGCCCGCGTCTTCTGCACGGCCGGGCCCGTCTCCCCGACGACCTTCCTGGAGAGCTGCGGCGTCGCCGACCTCATCACCACCTGCTACGGCGGCCGCAACCGCAAGATCGCCGAGGCCTTCGCCAAAACCGGGAAGGTGAGGTTCCACGGAAACGCGGAACGTTAAAAACTCTCCCCAGTACACAAGATTTCTTTTCAATAGAACCAAAATATTTAGTGGGATCTGTGGGATACACAGACAGAAGTGTGAACTGTGCACACTGAATGAGCTCAAAGCACACACAAGGCTAAGTACAAATGAACACTTCTTCAAGCCCAAAATCATTTGTCCAAGTATTCCCTTTTATGTTGGTGTGCATGGGTCCTGAGTCTGGTGTAAGACAAACTTCCCTGGCTGCACAGCTGTTCTTACAAGGTTTTAACCAGGAGCACAAGTCTGTCTAGTTTCTGGCCTGAGTGATGCTCGGTGGCAAGACACAATTTCACCGTTGGAAGCACTCTCCCAGAGGAAGAATGACAAGCTGACAAGACTCGTTCAAAAACCGGAGTGAACCCTGAAAGTGCTTTTCCTCGGCCGTGATAGCTATCGAAAAACAGAGACACAAAAATAAAAATGGTATAAAAATGCATATAAAATATAAAATGTGGGCATGGCTGAGGAAGAAGGAGACTTTGATTGTAAACACAGGCCCACAGCAAAACTAACACTGCTGCATAGTACGCATTTAAACTAGAGCAAACAAAATATTCTCAGAGGAAAGTTTTGTTCATTAAAGATTCTTTAAACTGTTTAAAAAATACTAGCAACACATGCAATGTTAACAATAATACAAATGAACAAATGAAAATTTAATTAGTAATAATGTTAAGCATGATTCTAAAGGCAGTTTATGAGCAGCCCACAAGAATCCACCGATGGACTTCACGTACAAGAACACTGTACGTGTTAAATGAACATGCCAGAACTGGCGCGCGTTGGTTCCACTGCTCATGCGTTCAGCTTCTGGTGTAATTCCAGAAGGGGAGATCATTGCCCCTGTCCTCCATGTCTGCAGAAACGTCTACTACGTGCTGCATGGTTCTGCAGTCGACTGGCCAGGCCGCATAAAAAAGTACAGCGTAAGCACAATGCGATATTATCAATGTAGCTTAATTTTGTGTCCCCTACAAAATGAATATTGAATATTACGGTAGTATTTGATATATTACAGGCCCTAGCCTGTATTATGGGACTGCTGTCTCTGGATACAAACTCCCTTTTTAGTCGTACTGAATTATAAAACAGGCTGTAGTGTAGTTATAACATTGTTATTTTCACTGATGGGATTCAATAAACCTGCTGATTCTGCTGTTTCTCTCCGCAGCACTTGAGTGAACATTTGTGTCTCTTCATCTTTTTCATTTTTATTATACATTAAGTGCAGTGTTAAAATGATTAATCCAAAATTTCTTTTTTTAACAAACTTTAAATATCAGAATCTGTTATAAAACTTTTTTTTTTTACAGCCTGTCTCCTGTGGTGCAGAAAAGGAGACATAAAAATAGGTGTTAAAAGATGAACGGTCTGCACGGGAAAGGCTTATCGAGGGGGAAAGAGCTTAATCGAGCGATGTCAGGGTCATTAAACCATGGGGGGAAAAGGTGCTGTGATGAATTAGTGAAACGATGCCCTAGCTGTAGTCAGCGAAGAGCGTTTGAAGTGTGAGAGCGTGTTATCTGTTCTGCGGGACAAGGGGAACAGTATTCCAAATTTCTGTGCCTCCGAACGAGAAGGAACTCCCGACAATATGGAGCCAGGAAGCTGAGAATTTGAGCTCGATTCGGAAGCGTCTTGTGGAGGGGCTGGGTGAGAAATTTCTGTTGACTGGAGGGAGATTATTTAGTTTCGTTTCGTTTCGTTTCGTTTCGTTCGTTTCGTTTCGTTTCGTTTCGTTTCGTTTCGTTTCGTTTCGTTTCGTTTCGTTTCGTTTCGTTTCGTTTCGTTTCGTTTCGTTCGTTTCGTTTCGTTTCGTTTCGTTTCGTTTCATTTCGTTTCATTTCGTTTACTTTAGTTTATTTGACAAAATTAAAACACATGTATCAAAAGACTTGCATGTGAAGAAATTGTCAAGGATAACACGGAAAAAGTCCTGGACATATTTCCAGCGTGGTCCTTGATGTTCCATCAGCCATAGCAAGGTAATATCAAGCTCTATTCATTCGTAAGAATGAACGGGCTTGCGTCTGTTCCCTCCCCAGACCATCGAGGAGCTGGAGAAGGAGATGCTCAACGGGCAGAAGCTCCAGGGCCCGGCGACCGCCGCCGAAGTTCACCACATCCTCCAGCGCAAGAACATGGTGGACAAGTACGCACCGCGGCCTTCCACAGTGACAGGCCGAAGACGACTCCACGCGCACACACACA
Source organism: Anguilla rostrata (assembly GCF_018555375.3). Classification (NCBI taxonomy): domain Eukaryota; kingdom Metazoa; phylum Chordata; class Actinopteri; order Anguilliformes; family Anguillidae; genus Anguilla; species Anguilla rostrata. Next base: position 6,157,027 of record NC_057945.1, read on the forward strand.
CACACTCACACACACTCACACACACACACTCACACACGCACACACACACACACGCGCACGCACGCACGCACACACACACACACACACACACGCACACGCACACACACACACGCACACGCCATCTCAGTTATCAACTGCCAGCTGTGCTGCGCCTGCCCGACACTGTCACAATTTAGCGCAAAAACATAAAATAATCACCATTTTCTTCTCTTAGTGCTTCCTATGAAAGTAACATAGAGTGAAACTACATTGAATGAGTGATAATGATCCTGTTTTCTTATAATTCCTGGTGAATCATAGCCATCTTTGCTTGTATTTATCACCTTTTTCTAAATATACCCTAGCCTCTGGTGAATTGAACATACTTAACAACAGTACTAGTAATTATTATTATTATTATTATTATTATTAAAAGAGGGAGTAGCACTCATTTGAAGGTTATGCTTTAATTTAACATTACGTTGAATTAATTTAGCAGATGGTCTTATCTAGAGTTATGCAGGAGAAGCATAAATGCACCCTTCTCATTTATATGAGCGACAGCGCCAGATCTGGCTAACAACATTCCCAGATCAGCGAGTAAAGATGCAGCATCACTAATTCACTAGTCCAAGTTGCCTATGCTAACCGAGACCCAAAATATACATTCTGAACATATATAGATTACAGACCGTTTTGTCCAAGAGAGTAAAACATACTCAAATTTAGCACCAAGCACTTTAGTAGTAGCAGCAGTAGTAGTAGCGAGTGTGGGATTAGTAGTAGTAGTAGTAGTAACAGTTGGAGTAGTTGTAATAGTAGGAGTAGCAGTACTAATAATAGTGATATTGTTTTGTTATTATAAAAGTATTTGTAGCAGTATTGGGATGGTCGGTATATATATAAGTTACGGCTTGGTGGGGCATGCCTCTTACTTATACAGCACCAAGAGTTTGGCACTTACGGCTTGGTGGGGCATGCCTCTTACTTATACAGCACCAAGAGTTTGGCACTTTTCAGGGTTACCTACAGAAGTAATAATTTATACTGGAGAAAAAAATACAGATAAAGAGGAAAAACATTGAGACCAATTTTATAAATATTGAAACATACATCTTTAGGGATACCGCTTTTCTCTTGTTTTCCCAGTGCAAACCTCATGTGCATCAGCTTAGCAAATAAGGAAAACACAATTTGTCTCGTTAGCGTCTATATAAGCCCCGCAAATCCTTAGTAAATATGGCCCTAGGAGTAGAACTAGTGATAGCAGTTCTAGTAATAATAGGATCAGTAGTAATAGTAGTAGTAGTTGTAATGATAGTAGGAGTAGCAGTAGTAGTAGTAATAGTAGTAGTAGTTGTAATGGTAGTAGTAGTTGTAATGGTAGTAGTAGTAGTAATAGTAGTAGTAGTTGTAATGGTAGTAGTAGTTGTAATGGTAGTAGTAGTAGTAATAGTAGTAGTAGCAGCAGCAGCGCTAATACTCTCCCTCTCTGTCTGTCTCCTCCAGGTTCCCCCTCTTCACCGCTGTGTACCAAATCTGCTTCAAGGGCCTCCCAGTCAAAGAGTTTGTCACCTGTCTCCAGAACCATCCGGAACACATGTAACCTGCTGTGTGATGTCGTAGGTGGGGGGGTCGGCTGGGGCGGAGGTTTTAGTGGGGAAGACCATTGCCAAACTTAACGGTCTAACCACACCTGTTTCCACCTGCCTTCTGTAAGAGAAGGAACTAAAAGAATATTCCGGCATTCTTCCACTGCTGTTGTGCCATCCACCCCAAAATCCATCTCTTCCCTTGCGGGTCTCCTTAGTCACAAAATGACCCGTTAGAGGAAACTAAGACCTGCTTTTGGAGCCAGGTCTGCTATGATAACTAAGACCTTCTTTTTGGAGCCAACTCTGCTATGATAACTAAGACCTTCTTTTGGAGCCAACTGTGCTATGATAACTAAGACCTACTTTTGCAGCCAACTCTGCTATGATAACTAAGACCTTCTTTTTGGGGCCAACTCTGCTATGATAACCTTTGTCCTTTAACCTGGGATGACGAACGCATTGAACACGAGCATCTCCATGCTCTTAAGCACTGCCAGTCCCTTTTTTCACATGAAATCAAAATGGCGGAGTGTGAATGCTTTTTCTGAAAGTGCCATTCACAGGGCTTAGAAAATACCTAAAGTGTTTTTAAAAAAAAACATTTATAAACTACCATCTGTAATACAAAGTAATCCTATGATGTTGGACTTCCTTAGCTTTATATCTTAAAACTGCTATATCTGAGCTGAGCCCTGCAAGTGACAGGTTTTAACGTTCTTCATTTGGCCATTCCAAAAGCCTGGCAAGTTTTAAGTGCCTTCGAGTGTCTTTCTGTCCTGTTGGTTAATACTCAGCTGGATTAAAAGTTTCACTTTAAGATGTTAAATTTAAGCTGAATGACACGTCCTTCCCCCGTGCTCATTTTCACCCTCCAGCAGTTCCCTGCTCCTTGTTACGGTCTTCGGGTTTTTCCTGTGTATGTATGTGGAGAATGTATGCAAAAAAATGTATTTTAAAAATTAAATATATTTATTTAAGCACAAAAACAGGTAATTTGGCTGTGTTTGAAATCCACCGTAGTGCTTTATATAATGCAAACTGGGTTCACAGTGTAAATGAGTTTCTGGTGAAAATGGCTGTGCCCTTTGGTTCAGTGCCACAATTGATTATTTAAAATCCTGCTGGTATACAAAAAAAGACCCCTCTTTCACACATGCACATACACCCTCACACACACACACATCCACACGCACCACTATGCACACACATGCTGCACTCACACACACTCCGAACACACACCGCTCGCACACACCCCACCACACACACACACACACACACACACACTGCTTTGGTGTAATTTGATCAGCATCTGACATCTGTCTTCTCCTCCCTCTGCTACTTTAAACTCTTCACCTTTACCATTTCCATTAGAGTCACAGTAACCTTTCCTCTCTGTCGGGGTCGTACGAGAACTCCTCTCCCTGGCCAGTAGCTGCACAGATACTGGGTGATGCTCATTAAACATGTAACATGATGTCTGGGATATACGAGAACAGGCTTACCTACATGCGAACTGAGCCAGGTTCTGGTTGTGATTCTATCTCTACGTCCATTCTTTCGGTTTATAGCTTAAAAATTTAATCAGGGATCAGGATTTTTATCTAGTAATGTAAAAGCTTTGGATATGCAAGGATTATTTAAAAAACATGTTTATTTTCTGAATCCAGCGGTTCCAACAGTCAATGCCCTTGTTAACATGTTCAGCACTCTGAATACTGAACACAAGAGATATTGCATTTTAGAACCCCTCACTTAACCTAGATATAAAATATATTTTATGTGATTTAATTTAATAATTATTAAATTAACAAATGAGTTTTTCAAAGCCATAAACTAGAAAATTCTTGACTGGGCAAGTCATTTGCCCCAATCTGAATCCAACTGAACATGCGTGTCGCGTGCTGAAGAGAAAACTTAAGGCAACTGGCCCCTGAAATGAGCAGGAGCTGAAGATGGCTACAGTACAGGCCTGACAGAGCATCACCACACACAGCATACACACTCTGTATGTGGTGATGTCACTGGATCACAGACTTCAAGCAGTTATTGCATGCAAAAAATGAGACAAAGTGCTAAACAACACTACTACCGTTTATAATATTATATGCCCTTGCCTATGGGTATAATTCGCCTCATCACGACCCAGTTTTTAGGCGCATGGCTGCTGCCGTTCGGAAAACGACATTTGCATGCACCACCGTTACCATGGACACCACTGCCCTTCACCATACGTGAACTGTCTGATTACAAATCTAAAATAGTGATGTACAGAGCCAAATCAAGAAAAGATATATTTGCTTTGTCCCAAACATTATGGAACTCACAGTATCATTGTAAGAATACAAGTATGATTTACAGGATAATCACTTTGATGGGGCATTCATAATCTTTTCAGCTACAATTAGAATCAGCTATAATAGTAAGAGCCTGGAGCTAAACTCTCAAATGTTCTTTACAGCTCTCTAGCTAAGTTGCCTGGTATGTCATAGGTTACCTATTGTTTGTGATATAAAAATATAGAGAAAAGATTACTGGTCAGCAATGACAGTCTCTCTAAGTTGAGCAGTTGTCAAACTCTGATTAATGCATGCGTGACTCATTGTGTATTCAGTCCTGGATTAGGACTAATCGGACCCTGGGAGACACCGTGTGACCTGGTGGGGGGGAAGTCCACCTGTGTCCATTTCCCCTGGAGATTTCCACTTCCTGTCCCATTTCCTGTCTTGCCCCCCGGTCCTTAGGAGGATCTTTCTCAACCTCCCTGCAGACCTCAGTGGGGAAACTACAGGATTCGCCACCCAGAGAGGTCATTGCGTATCTGTCCTTTAAATTACATTACAGGCATTTGGCAGGTGCTCTTATCCATGATGACTTACACAGTTTGACATGGTATCCATTTATACAGGTGGATATGTACTGAAGGAATGCAGGTTAAGTAACTTCACTCAAGGGTACAACAGCAGAAACACCTGGGAATTGAACCTGCAACCTTTGGGTTGCAAAATAAAATGAAAGTATAGAAAAAAACCTTTATCCCCAACCATTACACATGGCTACCTGTAATTTTGTTTACCTTCCAGCACTGTACAAACCCAAACAGGATGGTAAATACAGAAATTCTATCGTTACCACATCATCAATTTATCATTTTTTCCGTTTTTAATTAAATTACGTTTTTTTAAACCAAGGCACACGTGCCTGTTTTAATTGATCCATTTAACGTTTTATTATCATTTGATGTGTATTTTCTGAGGCTACAGATTTGAAGAGCCCTACGTGTGCGTGCGCTACGTGTGCAGAATGCTGGCGTTCGCTGTTATTGCATGCGCCAGGTAGGCGGCTCAGTGCTGCTAATTGCTGGGAACCCCAGGCTGAAATAGACAGAATACCTTTCAGGTCAACGGGTCAATTGGACTGCTAATAATAACGTTGCTCATCTGCCAACGACGGTGCTATAATTAGGGGTACAAGGAAGTGATGTTGGTCGTTACAGGGCAGGATAGTTACTTTGCCATTTCGATCATATTTTAATGAAAAAAAATTGCAATATATATCTCCATAATGTTTGGGATATATATCCATCCATCCATTATCTATACCCCCTTATCCTGAGCAGGGTCGCGGGGGGGATGCTGGAGCCTATCCCACAGAAACTCCACACAGAAAGGCCCCAAGCCGAGACTCAGACTCACAACCTTCTTGCTGTGAGGCGACAATGCTACCCACTGCACCACCGTGCCGCCTGGGATATATATATATATATATATATATATATATATATTTTTTTTTTTTTCTTGGTTTAGCTCAGTACTCCACAATTTTAGATTTGTAATCAAACAATTCGCGTGCGCTTAAAGTGCAGTTTCTCTGCTTTTATTAAATGGTAATTTTATACATTTTGATTTCACCATGTAGACATTACAGCACTTTTTATAAATAGTCCCCACATTTCAGGGCACCAGAATGTTTGGGGCAAATAGCGTCACAGGTGTTTCTGAGTTGTCGGGCTTGCAGTGTTTTTTTTTATTCTAGCCTTTTGATTGCCTTTGGAGTCTGTTATTGGCATTTGACAACATGCAGACCAAAGTTGTGCTTTCTTGTTAGCAACACATAGCAATGGGTTTTTCTCAGATACACATCCTTTTAGACCAGCAGATCAAAGTTGCCGTTTCACTGTATTCACTGGTTTCTTTCTGGTTGCACTGAGTTCTTCCTTTAGTTGTGATGCAGTTTTGCTATGCTACACAAGATATTTTCCTTCTGCCTCTTGTGCTTCATAGAGTTCAGTGATCAGCACCACTGTCTGACTTGGCCAATCACATGGCAGTACTCCCTAAATGTGATTGATGCAAGGGTTGGGAATCCCTATCCTTGAGGGCTGCTGTGTATGCAGGTTTCTGTTTCCACCAATTACCCCTGCTTCCTGGTCTTCTCCTGTTAACATTATTGCCTAACAGCTGGACCCTTCTGAGTGTGTACTGAACACTGTGCCTGGAAATCTCAGGCTTCTTTGCAATTTCTCTCTGAGAATAATCTTCTTGCCACAATGTTCAGTTGGCCCCGCACATCTAAGCCTAACTCCTCCTTTGCCTAATTTTTTACAACATTAGTGCCTATTTTTTCTTGCTTTGAAAGCTAAATATATTAGGCTGCTGGTTGTTTAAAAAAAAGGGAAGAAAAGGGTAAGATTTCGCCCAATTAATTTACTACCTCCCTCCCACCACTACACCTCCCACTTTGCCAAATGATTGGATCGACTTCCAATAATTAATTTAATTGTAATTGTAGCCAATAGCGGCCATTTCGAGGAAAGTCGTGTCTAAGATTACTTCTATGTAAAACTCATCGTGTTGTGTTATTTTAGGATAGATACTGAAAAAAAAATTTGTCATTTGGTTTGTTATTCAATAAATGTTCATATATTAACTGAATTCTTCTCAACCTAAAGTTTTTTATTTTATTTTTTACTACAGGTGGCCTAATACTTTGGCCTGTACTGTATGTTAGAGTTGGGAAAAGTATGTATGTTAGCCCTTGGGCATGCATCTCCATGGTTCTCAAGGTTTAGTGGAAAATGAATGAGTGAGTCATTTCAGGGGCCACTGAAGTTCCAGATAGTTCCTGATTTGGATACTTCCTGCACCGTTTGTGTGATGGGAAAATTCCGTTAATGATTCATCGGCACCATAGAGCGTATATATCATAGAGTTCAGTGATCAGCACCACTGTCTGACTTGGCCAATCACATGGCAGTACTCCCTAAATGTGATTAATGCAAGGGTTGGGAATCCCTATCCTTGAGGGCTGCTGTGTATGCAGGTTTCTGTTTTCACCAATTACCCCTGCCTCAGTTAGCTAACATGCTATATACACCAGTGCTGGCTCACTTGATTAGACCACATTAAAGCATTGAATGTACGAAGATCAATCTTCATCTGTCATCTTATCAAGAAATCTAGCTAAATATATATCAGACTATAAAAAAGATTGGGCTAATTAAATCATGAAGAGCAAAAGCAGGTGTGAGATCTAGAAGCACGCATCTTCACAGGGCCAGAGTTCCGTACCCCTGGGCTAACAGTGTGAAGTTTAGTGCTGCAGTACACACTACTGCCTCAAGAGGGAGAAATAGCATCACAGGAGGAAGATAAAGAATTACAGCGGAGTGGATTTTTATATACTTGGCTGTTGCCATTTTGAGTGCAAGGTAATGACAGACGATGGCGGTATTGCATCAACGTGGAAAGTACCAGCGCAGCGTCTCGCGGTACTTTTCTGATTCTTCAAAGAGAATGAGGTCATACCTTTAAAACTTTGGGTAATGCAGAACAAATGCTTTATGGTCGGAGGGTGTTGCTGGAATTTGAGGAATTGCTAATCCGGCCAGTGACATCACCCACACTGAATTTCATTTCGAAAAAGCCTTGGCTGACGTCTGTGCCAGGCTGTTTGTTTCCTGTTGTGAGGAAGTGCCAATGTATCTAAGGACATAATTTGACCATGTCAGCTAGAAAAAAACGCCATACCAGACAGTGTCGCTGCTACATTACCAAAGTAGGGTGTAGGAGGTGATGAAGGCCTGAAAGCCAAAAACCATATTTTTTATATCTGGTTAAATATCATTATATAAGTATACCTATCTCATTTATAATGTGACACATAGCGCCTTAACCTACTATAAAAAGTACACCCCCGCATGATGATGTAACCTGGGTATAACTCCTCCCCTTTGCCCCAATTTTAAAGAATGGATTTAGAAAATTTACTAGAGGCTGCAGTTGAGAAAAAACTAAACCAAAACTCTGAACTTTTAGTTGTGTCTTAAATATTGTGATTTTTACTTGAGTAATGCAAGAAGAACATTACCGTTACACAGCATTCTCCAATTGAAAAGACACCTTCATTCATTTTATTAACAAGAGAGGTTATATCCCAATGACATCATCAGTTTAAATCAAATGTTTTTTTTTTTTGTGGTTTTTTTTTTTAAGATACTTGGTTTTGACACATGAAATACTGCCCACACCAGTTATGACGAGGGTAAGACAGAACATACCAAATTAGGATTTTGGGGGGGTGGCGTTCCCCTTTAATACAGACAGGCGCGTTTAATAATGCCCCGTTTCTTTTGTTCTCCGCCCACTTAACCCCAGTGAACCCCTTTTTGGCGTCCTGCCAAAAGCACCCCAGACAGCAAAGTGATTCAGCGCTCTGACGATCGTCTGCTGCTCGGGTTCCTCCTCCCCGCACGCAGAACTGCTTTTATTAATGTCAGCACCGGGGGATGTACTTTTCCCTCATTAATCAGGAGGTTTTCAGATATTTAAGCATCTCTGGGGGGGTACATGCTGACCCTCCTCCGTCTGTCAACTGTCGGCAAAAGCTCTTAATGTGTGTTGTTACCACATACATCAGACATTTTGGGTCTGACTATGAATATTTCCTGATCAATTAAGAAACATTATTCGGTTCATTAACCCGTTCACATTGCTTTAGACTGCTGTGATTCATTTGACCTTTCTCAAATGTATTGAACATTGGTTTTTATCTGGAAAATGGGGTGATGTTTTTTGTGCTTGTCAGAGAAACATACTCAAGACCAGTCCCTTGGTTGTCAATGCACAGTAACAGCACCCCCAACTGTCTTTTATTAAAGTGCTAACTCCGCAGTTGGGGTAACCAGGTGCGCTAATCCTATTATAGAAGGGTACAAGCCTTTTTTCAGGGCACTGAACACACAGGCACAGCGAAAAATTCTCACGCAGGGTCGTGGTAACATCACCGAAAGTTCTCATGCTCATCAGGGCAAACGCCCAGTATGATTGAGAGACGAACTATTGGTTTCATTTCCTGTCTCTGATCACAAGTGGACTGCAAGTGTTAGTCCACACCCAAATCATTTCCCTCTGGCTTTTATACTGAACAAAATACACAACAATTATTCTGTATTTCATTTTTTGTGGCTAGATATTTTTTTTTTGTTAGTATACAAGGTTCAGCATGTCGTTGATTGTTTACAGATTCCATGTCACTTCTTGTAAAAACCTACAGCATCCATACCCTTGCAACGTTATGCCAGCTGGCATTATGCATTCTGTACAAGCAGTTGAAAATATCTCTAGTGTGGTCTGGTGTCCATAATGTGGATATCAGTAGTACTGTGTGCATGTGTGTGTGTGTGTGTGTGTATGTGCATTTAAGTGTGTGTCTGTGCTTGTGTAAATGTGGTGTGTGTGTGTGTGGGTAACTCGGCAAGTTTTACTGAGGCCACAATGTCACAGGACCTCTCAGTGAAAGCGCTGTTGGTCAGAATTTATAAAATATTGTGCAGTGATATTACATATAAAACATGTAATATTTGAAATGTAACAGTGATAGTGTTCAGTGAGGATTTTGAGTTGTGTTAGTTTGCAGTGCTGTGGGATGTTTGGCATAGCAACCACCAAATGTAAAGAAGCAAAAGCAAAACATTTCAGAGTGGACAGTGAGTTAGCCTCTGCTTCTTTAAGTTCAATAATAATAATAATAATGTATCACACTGTATCGATATACTACTTTTTCCATACCCCCACCAGTGTGTAGCCTCCACCTGGGTGATGCACAGCGGGGGGGGGCATGAACCTAACAGAATTCCCTGGTAAAAACTGAGGTGTGCTTGTCGGTGGCTGCTTGGTGGCTCATCCGGTTAAGGCACTGTTCTAGAGCGCAGGTGGACCTCAGGGACCGGTCCAATCCAGTGCACGATTGAATCCTGACTGTGCCAGAGCCGAGTGATGTGTGCAGCTCTTGACTTGTGGGCTGAAGTGAGAAAATAAATGGCGGTTGACATCACTGCTTCGGAGAGAGAGGTATGTTCCTGTCTGCGCTGTCTGTATGGGCTGAACACTGCTTCGGAGAGAGAGGTATGTTCCTGTCTGCGCTGTCTGTATTGGCTGAACACTGCTTCGGAGAGAGAGGTATGTTCCTGTCTGTGCTGTCTGTATGGGCTGAACACTGCTTCGGAGAGAGAGGTATGTTCCTGTCTGTGCTGTCTGTATGGGCTGAACACTGCTTCGGAGAGAGAGGTATGTTCCTGTCTGTGCTGTCTGTATGGGCTGAACACTGCTTCGGAGAGAGAGGTATGTTCCTGTCTGTGCTGTCTGTATGGGCTGAACACTGCTTCCACTGCTTCAGAGAGAGAGGTATGTTCCTGTCTGTGCTGTCTGTATGGGCTGAACACTGCTCTGATGACAGGGCAATTGACACTGCAGTGTGATGTGCGTGTGTGTGTGTGTGTGTGTGTCTGTGCGTGTACAGTGCATGTGTGTGTGGGTGTGTGTGTGTCTGTGCATGTACAGTGCATGTGTCTTAACTACTGCTTGTATTTTTTCCATAGATTGCGTTGTTGCCGTTCTCGTTGTTTAGTGTTAATCAGTTTAACCTTCAGGGTCCAAGTTGAGCTATGCGGGTATTCCCTGTACTTGGACCGGTACTTCTCTCTAGGGTTTTCGTCATACTTGTTCCTGGTTATGGTTATACACTTTGTTATACGTCGCTCTGGATAAGAGCGTCTGCCAAATGCCTGTAATGTAATGTAATGTAATGTGTGTGTGTGTGTGTGTCTGTGCATGTACAGTGCGTGTGTGTGTGTGTCTGTGCATGTACAGTGCATGTGTGTGTGTGTGTGTGTCTGTGCATGTACAGTGCATGTGTGTGTGTGTGCCTGTGCATGTACAGTGCATGTGTGTGTCTGTGCATGTACAGTGCATGTGTGTATGTGTGTGTCTGTGCATGTACAGTGCAGTGTGTGTGTGAGTACAGTACGTGTGTGTGTGCACAGTGTGTGTGTGCATGTGTGTGTGTGTACAGTGTATGTTTGTGTGCATTTGCAGTGTGTGTGTGTCATGCACATGGGTTTGTGTGTGTGTATGTGTGCACAAGCAGTGTGTTTGTGTGTGTGTGTATGTGTGCACAAGCAGTGTGTTTGTGTGAGTGTGTGTGTATGTGTGCACAAGCAGTGTGTTTGTGTGTGTGTGTATGTGTGCACAAGCAGTGTGTTTGTGTGTGTATGTGTGCAGTGTGTGTTGGTGCAGTGTGTGTGTTTGTGTGTGAGTGTGTGTGTATGTGTGCAGTGTGTGTGTTTGTGTGTGAGTGTGTGTGTATGTGTGCAGTGTGTGTTGGTGCAGTGTGTGTGAGTGAGTGTGTGTGTATGTGTGCAGTGTGTGTTGGTGCAGTAGGGGCTGTTTAGTTGTAATGAATCCCAAATGAGAAGCTCTCTTTGAAGGGAATGCTTACCTCAGAGGGTAAGAACAGACAAGATGGGACCTAGAGGGCAGGAGGATGACAAAAAGATATGTGCTGTCTGAATATCAGAGAGAGTGAGGAAAAGGTGTGTGCTGTCACTATCTGAGAGAGTGAGGAAAAGATGTAGGCTATGCTATCAGAATATCTGAAAATAAAGGAAAGGGGTTATCTGAATTCCAGTGTTTTATCTGCATAACCTTTAGTGACCTGCCTTTTCCACTGTCCCCACTTTTTAATGTATAAGCTCCCAAATTTAAAGTCTGTCTCTTGCACATGAACACCAGACACATGTAGAAACATGCAAACATCGCATACACGCAAAATACATATAGAAACACACAACACATTCCCAGAAGCACACCGGCACAGAAATGCAGAAATTGTATTTCTCTGACTGGGTTTCACGTTTCCGACCATAAGTACACAGATAATTACATTATATATCCTTTATTAAACCTTTGTCGTTCATGACATGCACATCTTTAGTGTTAATATAAAATTCAGAATCTGAAGAGGCTTTGTCTCCTTTAAGGATGAAATACACTTCTAATAATGTGCTGGTTTTATTTTACAATGGGACTTTAGACTCATACACGATGTATTACTGTAACGTTCTGAAGTAGGGACATGTGATGCCTCAAGTCAACGGGTGCATTCCTGGAATAGCCTCATGTCCTCTTTAAAAGAAAGCGAAAATGTGTGCTGTTACCATGGAGATAAATATGAAAAGGACAAACAAACAAACAAACAAACGGCTTTTAAACTGGGCCAGGCAGATTTCTGGTCACTCTGTTTTGGGTGACTAATCATTTCTCGGTGTTGTTCAGACTGGCATATTGCTTCAGAGAGTCTTAATCCTAATTTAGATAGTTGTCTCTTCAATATCACTCTCCATAGCTCCGGAATAAGTATTGTTTTAACGCTTTTGTCTTTGTGTTCTGTTTCCCCTCCACCCCCCTCCCATTCTTGGTGTATCACTCTTCTTTCACTTCTCTGAGTAATGACTCATTGCCACGGTAATGGGGGGTATAACAATAACAATAGCAATGAATCATTTGCTAGTTTGCATGCCCCAAAATGCTTATGCCATTCACATCTATAGTCAACTAGCAGTACTTCCTGTGAGAACAGAAAGTAATTGGATTTGATTGATGTGCTTGTATTTATTGTGGAAGTGGTTTTCTAAAGCTCACTCCAAACACACTGATGGGAGGGTCATGTTTGATAAACCCTGAGGGATCCAGTGTTTCAGGAGTTTGTGTGTAAGAGATCCAGCATCCCACTATTTTGTGAGTAAGTGATCCAGTGTCTCAGTCCCCTGTGTGCAAGGGATCCAGTCTTTGTATTTTGTAAGGGATCCAGTGTCTCAGTATTTTGTGTATAAGGGATCCAGTGTCTCAGTCCTTTGTGTGTAAGGGATCAGGTGTCTCAGTCCTTTTTGAGTAAAGGGTCCAGTGTCTCAGTACTTTGTGTGTAAGGGATCCAGTGTGTCAGTCCTTTGTGTGTAAGGGATCCAGTGTCTCAGTCCTTTGTGTGTAAGGGATCCAGTGTCTCAGTCATTTGTGTGTAAGGGATCCCGTGTCTCAGTACTTTGTGTGAAAAGGATCCAGTGTCTCAGTCCTTTGTGTGTAAGAGATTCAGTGTCTCGGTACTTTGTGTGTAAGGGATCCAGTGTTTCAGTCCTTTGTGTGTAAGGGATCCCGTGTCTCAGTACTTTGTGTGAAAAGGATCCAGTGTGTCAGTCCTTTGTGTGTAAGGGATCCAGTGTTTCAGTATTTTGTGTGTTAGAGATCCAGCATCTCACTATTTTGTGAGTAAAGGATCCAGTGTCTCAGTACTTTGTGTGTAAGGGAGCCAGTGTATCAGTACTTTGTGTGTAAGGGATCCAGTGTTTCAGTCATTTGTGTGTAAGGGATCCCGTGTCTCAGTACTTTGTGTGAAAAGGATCCAGTGTCTCAGTACTTTGTGAGTAAGGGATCCAGTGTTTCAGTCCTTTGTGTGTAAGAGATTCAGTGCCTCGGTACTTTGTGTGTAAGGGATCCAGTGTTTCAGTCCTTTGTGTGTAAGGGATCCAGTGTATCAGTAGTTTGTGTGTAAGAGATCCAGTGTCTCAGTACTTTGTATGTAAGAAATAGTGTTTCAGTGCTTTGTATGGAAGTGATTGAGTGTCTTATTGCTTTTGCTTCAGGGATTTTGTGGTCCAGTGATTTGTATGGAAGGGGTCCAGTGTCTCAATGATTTGTATATAAGTTATCCAGTCGTTCAGTGTTTTGTGTGTAAGGAATCCAGTGTATCAGGGCTTTGTGTTTAAGCGATCCAGTGTCTTAGTGCTTGGTCTGTAAAAGATCCCCAGTCTATTGCCTGTCTGCACAAATATGCTTATCAAATGCAGCTTCTTCAGTCATGAGATCACGTTATGTCACCCAAGCTGCTGTGTGTGACAGAGAAGGCACTGAGGAGGAGGAAAAACATGAGGAAGATTTCTGGCAGATATTAGCTGTGTTTAAGTAAGAAAGGTGGCCATAAATGAGATTAGTATAATAAAATCCATTACTTATATGTTTGTTTTTTGTTACATGTCATTTCCCTTGTCTGGAAATAGAAAACTACAAACTTCTGAGGGCAAATTCATTGCAAATGTCAGCTAGCATTTAGTAGCAGTTACTGTACTGTCAGACCACAGAGCCAAAGGTGATAGAAAAGCTGCAAACTACAGGTCAATTATTATCTGCATTCAAGGGCACTGCATGTGGCAGCATGTTTATGTGTGGTAACAGGCACAGCACAGCCTCTCCGCAGTTTAAAGCACCAGCTAACGCACTGGCACCATCTGCAGCTTCCAGGAAAGCTTTGGCTACAGGGAGTCTGTCACATGACATAATCTGTTTTCCCAATGTGAGTTTTCAGTGATGCAGTTCATATGCAGGTGTGGACATGATTTCCCTGGCTGATTTCTGTACAGAGAGATAGACAAATAGAAAGAGAGAGAGAAGGGGCTGGGTTAAAGAGAGTGTATGTTTGTGTGTGTCTTTGTGATAAAATTGAATTGAATTGTGTGTGTGTGTGTTAGGGATGAGATATTTAGTTGTTAGTGTTTAGTTACTGAAACAAAGCAAGACTCGGCTTGCTTAGTACTGAAACTAAGCAGGCCTGGACTTGGTTAGTATTGAACCTAAGCAGGGCTGAGCATGGTCAGTACTTGAAGCTAAGCATGGCTAAGAATGCTTAGTACTGAAGCTAAGCAGGGCTTGGCTTGGTTAGTACTGTAGATAAGCAGGGCTGGGCTGGGTTAGTACTGAAGATAAGTGGGGCTGGGCTTGGCTAGCACTAAAGCTAAACAGGGCTTGGCTTGGTTAGTACTGAAGCTAAACAGGGCTGGGCTGGGTTAGTACTGAAGCTAAAAAGGGCCTGGCTTGGTTAGTACTGTAGATAAGCAGGGCTGGGCTGGGTTAGTACTGAAGATAAGTAGGGCTGGGCTTGGTTAGTACTGTAGATAAGCAGGGCTGGGCTGGGTTAGTACTGAAGATAAGTGGGGCTGGGCCGGGTTAGTACTGAAGATAAGTGGGGCTGGGCTTGGTTAGTACTGAAGATAAGTGGGGCTGGGCTTGGTTAGTACTGTAGATAAGCAGGGCTGGGCTGGGTTAGTACTGTAGATAAGCAGGGCTGGGTTGGGTTAGTACTGAAGCTAAACAGGGCCTGGTTTGCTTAGTACTGAAGCTAAGCAGCGCCGGGCTTGTTTTAGACCACCTGGGCAAACTAAGTTTCTGTTGGATGGGTCAGTAGGGGGCCAAAATCCAAAAAATTTTTACGGTGCGGTGTCAGGCACACCATTCCATAGAATGTGCTTCTCCTTTGGATGAAATGGAATCCTGACTCATCCATTGCGGTCATTGAAGACTGCGTGCAAAGAATGGGGGTTTTCCATGGTGGCTTGGAAAAAAGTCACCACCTGGTTCCCTCGACCTGGCAAATCAATGATCTCCTGGCTTAAGCGGTTGTACGATGTCCTCCCTGTTCACCTCAGCTGATGTGCGGTGAGTGTTCTGGTGCAAAATGGCTGCCATGCATCACCCAGGTGTGGGGGCCTCATTTTGGTGGTGGTTGCGGTGTCATTCTATTATTCCACACTTTTTAAACTCATTCTGCAGTCACATGACTTGGCACCGACACAATTGTGGTGGTCTTGTTTAAGTCCTCATGTCTGTGCGTTCTCTCATGAGACCCAGAGAATATATCCATCTGTGTTGTCATAAGTAATTATTATGCACTGCACAGCACTGCAGGAAACTTATGCGCACCATGGCAGGGGTAATGGCCACCCAGCATTCAAACGCTGTTAGCAACAGAAACCGCTTTCTCTGCTTGAGTTTGTGTGCGTAGCAATTTCTCATTTCACTGTTCTAATGTCGGTAGGACGGAGTGTAGCACAGTGGGTAAGGAACTGGGCTTGTAACCGAAAGGTCGCAGGTTCGATTCCCGGGTAGGACACTGCCGTTGTACCCTTGAGCAAGGTACTTAACCGAAATTGCTTCAGTATATATCCAGCCGTATAAATGGATTCAATGTAAAAATGCTATGTAAACGTTGTGTAAGTTGCTCTGGATAAGAGCGTCTGCTAAATGCCTGTAATGTAATGTAATGTAATGATCTGTGTGTAGCCCGTTCAGATTGCAGATGTTTCAGGGAAAATTATTTCCTAACCCCAAAGCCCAGCCCTCACTGCAACCCTAACATCCTGGGAAAATCATAGTAAATACACATTTAGTACAATATTTTTTGCTTTCATTTTTCATTATTTCAGGCCAAAAAAAAACATTAAGACATGACATCATGAAAGAGAGCGAGAGAGAGTCAAAGATGGGGAGGAAGAAGAGAGGCAGAGGTGGGAGGGAGGGTGAGGGAGAGAGCAAGAAAGAGGGGGGGCTGGGGAGGGAGGGAGAAGGCAAAAGATGTGGGAGGGACGAGAGGGAGGGAGAAAGAGAGGGGGGCTGGGGAGGGAAGGATAAGGCAAAAGAGATGGGAGGGAGAGAGGGAGAGAGAAAAGGAGGGGGGGCAGGGAGGGAGGGAGAAGGCAAAAGAGATGGGAGGGAGAGGGAGAGTCAGAGGAGAGAGAGGGAATGGCCGAGCGAGTGAAGACTGCGGTGGTTGTGTCCTTATTTGGGGTAAGGAATGTGAAAGGGGTCGAGGGTTAGGCAGTGATGAATGACTGATCTCCCTGCACCCCCTCCCCCCTCTCTCTATTTCCTTGACTACTCTGCTGAGAACAGAAGAGCCCGCAGCCCTGCAGGAGCTCACACACACACACACACGCATGTACGCACACGTACGCACACATGTGCACAACACACACACACACACACGCATGTAAGCACACACACATGTGCACAACACACACACACACCCATGCCCTCACACTGAGTGTACTGCGCAGATACTGAGTGTGATGCACAGATACTGAGTCTGATGCACAGATACTGAGTGAGATGCACAGATGCTGAGTGTGATGCACAGAGACTGAGTGTGATGCACAGATGCTGAGTCTGATGCACAGATGCTGAGTGTGATGCACAGATACTGAGTGTGATGCACAGATACTGAGTGTGATGCACAGATACTGAGTGTGATGCACAGATGCTGAGTGTGATGCACAGCTACTGAGTGCGATG
The DNA here is from genome assembly GCF_018555375.3 of Anguilla rostrata. Taxonomy (NCBI): domain Eukaryota; kingdom Metazoa; phylum Chordata; class Actinopteri; order Anguilliformes; family Anguillidae; genus Anguilla; species Anguilla rostrata. Next base: position 6,174,050 of record NC_057945.1, read on the forward strand.
CACAGGGACTGAGTGTGATGCACAGGTACTGAATGTTATGCACAGATACTGAGTGTGATGCACAGGTACTGAATGTTATGCACAGATAGTGTGTGATGCACAGATACTGACTCTGAGCTTCGATACAAAGAATTACCAGAGGCATACTAGAAATTCTTGACATTAAAGATTAAATTGAACCTGCCCTCTATAATGTTTTTACCACTGAAATGTAAGTACCACATTCTGTTACACAAATATAAATATTTAGACAACCCCAATAACCCAGCTACTTTAATAAAAAGTGTACACTCAAAATTATATAAACTGAGATGAAGTGGTTCCAAGAAATATTCAGGAGTCCCATTTGCTGGTCATTCAGCCAATCTCATCAGTGCCTCAATGACCCCTTTGCTGTCATCCTTATTCCTGCACCTTTATCTGCATGACAACTCAAACAATTCCCTTGTAAAACAACAGGCAGGTTTCCAATTAATATTATTTGTGTCAGTGCTTGCTCATATTTCAAATAGGAGAGGCTATTTGGATATAATTGTACAGTTACTCAAGTTGAATCAATACTTGGTATGCTAACTCCCACTGGAGCAATTCCAGGACATTCATGGCTTTTTCTTGTTTTTAAAAAAATTATTATTATTTTAAATAAATGCCTTTATTGACAATTACACAATATTACCTGCTGCTTTTTACCCAAAATAAAGGCCCAAGTTTAAATTTGTTGATCGCTAATCACTAGTTCTTATCCCTCCTGATGGTGCTGTAGGTCAGCGCACTCTGAAAGTAACGTGCCAATGTAACGCATGGTTATTTGGGAGTCAGAGGGCCAAAAACAAGAGTCTCCCAGTGTTACGTTTGTATTTTATTTCCCAATCTGTTTGATACAATGGCAAAAATTTCAATTTTGCAATTCCGTGAGGCCAGTGGAAATTTTGGGAGACTCCTGGCCAACCAGGAGGGTTGGCGACGCTAATCAATACTTCAGTGACTCAATCATTAACGGCCGATTGCATTCACAGCTGTTCTGGTAGGAAACGGAACATGAAAAATAAATAAATACTCATCAGCTCATTACGAAAAGGAACCCAACATAGAAGTAAGTTGGATTTAGGAACATGGCTCGAGCATATTTCAGAAATAACACCTAGTGCATGTACAGGGTAATGTTCACTGCTTGAACTGAACTGTGTTCTCGGCTATAAATAGCTGAAAGAAATGAGTATTGTACCTTATCGAACCTGTGTTTTGTAGTTGTTCCAATGACCATGATATGCACTTTTGTACGTCGCTTTGCATAAAAGCGTCAGCTAAATAAATGTAATATATTTAAGAAATGACACTGCCCTCTGCTTGGAAAGTAGGGTTAATACCTAAAATAAGGATTTATCATGCACATTGCCACAGTATCATGTCTGATGCTTATGTCACTGTTTTATTCCACTTAGAACACTGCAGAAGGAATGCCTGTATACTCATAGGCTGAAAAATTCAGTTACAAAATTAATACAATCCACAAGCATGAGCGTCTTGGCCACTTGCCACCTTTTCTTTGGGAGTCCTGCTGATAATCTTTTGTGATTGAATTCCAGCACAAATTCCTTTCTCTGAATGAGGTAGGTTCATTCAGCGCATGCAATAATATGGACACTGTCTTCATTGTGGACTGACCATGCTTTGTGGTCCAGTTCAAAGAACTGTCAAACATATGATGCTGTGATTAATACTACCTTTTGGTTGTGGTGTCCAGACCTCTGTTCAAGTATTTCAGGTTTCTGGTGGAACAGTGGACGTCTTTGTTTTATGTTTATGTTCTAATTAGTTATTGTTTTGTCTTAAAAGATCAAACAATGAAAATGATGATAAGCTTATGTACAAGAACTTGAGGCGTATTTAAGTTATATTTAAGAACAATGACCTCACTACCAAGCTGTAACTTGGCGGGAAGGGCAGTATGCCTCATACCTATGGAGCACTCAGAGTTTGCCATGTTTCAGGATTTCCTACAGAAATAACCACAATGACCACGGACCCTCTGCTCTTATGAACATTAAATTCTGTACCTTCTGACTTCATGTAAACAGAGAGAATTCACAGCCAATTTCACTCAATAAAGGGATTTTCCATTTTTCTTCTTCTTCGTCTTCTTCTTCTTGCCGATTATAACATAACGCATCCTCCAGAACCACAATCAAAAATTTTGAGCCATTGGGCATTTAGCTGCATCTGCCAATTAAAAAATCTGATCAAAGTAGCCAATTGCAGAATGATAATACACAGACAAAAGTACTTTGAAAAAGCTTTGTGGTCTGCATCGTGGTTCTGTGCAGAATGGAAGCTAGCTTGCTTGATAACGAATAATAATTGCTCAAAAATTAAAAACATTGCTTTTACAGTTGCTCAGAAGTCAGCACCAAGTTACTCAATTAGACACGTACACACATCTGCAGAGAGACAGCAAGTGAGAGTTCAGTTTAACACTAAATAGGCCACATAAAATAATCACATAAAATCCATTCATTGCAATCACCTGATGAAGTTGATAAAGCCTTTGTGGTGGGGATGAATAATTGCAGAAGCTGTAGTTATACAAATGATAAGTCTAGAACTTATTTTCTGGTTTTCACTTAAACTGAGACATTGAATAAACTGAATAGAGCAGCTGTATGTGAACTGCGTGAAATGTAATCTTTTTGCACTCGCGGTCCTGGAAAACCACCAAAGCCTGTGCATTGTTTGTTGATAAGCGGAGAACGATGGTGCACAGGCCATGTAAAAGCGCAATTAAAGGAGAAGAGAGGGAGAAATGGGCTGAATTTGTTAATTACTCATACTCATGCAGTCCTACTGCATGTATGAATGCAGTCATACATTTAGAACATAAAATAAAAATTCATTTTCACTTAATAGAAAACCAAGCCCAAAGTTGTATGTGAAAAAAACCTGAACCTGGCCTGAAACCAGATACTTTGTTGGGTCCCATTGGGCTTGAGTCGGGTTGCAGACCTCCAATAAGGACATACGAAGACATAATCAGGAGAACAGGCCATTCAGCCCATCTAGAACATAAGAACACATAATGAGGAGAACAGGCCATTCAGCCCATCTAGAACATAAGAACACATAATGAGGAGAACAGGCCATTCAGCCCATCTAAAACATAAGAACACATAATGAGGAGAACAGGCCATTCAGCCCATCTAGAACATAAGAACACATAATGAGGACAACAGGCCATTCAGCCCATCTAGAACATAAGAACACATAATGAGGACAACAGGCCATTTAGTGCATTTAGAGCATAAGAACACAAAATGTGGAGAACAGGCCATTCAACCCATCTAGAATCTATAATCTTTCTAGATTACTGTAATTTGTGTATTTTGGTAAAATGGTTCCAACATAAGTTTTTCCTTATGTCCTAAATTTACCATTTACCATTTACCATCCTTATGTCCTGGTATTTTGGGCATTTGATCACAGTTGGGAGCACAATCTGTTCTCTCTGTTCAGCCAGGTCTGCCTGTGATGGCCGGCTTCTATGGCCAGGCTGTGCTCACTGAGTCTGTACACTGTCAGTCCTTTTCTCAATTTGTTATCAGTCACCATGGTCAAATATTCTGCTGTGGTGTACTGTCTATTTAGGGTCAGACAGCATTCAATTTTGCGTTCGGGTTTGTGTGGTTTTGTTCCAATAGATGATGCAGTTTTATTTTTCTTCAGTCAGAATTTGGTTTGGTCTAATTCTTTGAAATAATGTGTGGCAGCCCTGAGGTTGATTTGTGTTAGTGGTGTCAATATCTGTACAGTAAGTGAACTCAGCCTCAGGACGAGCAGGCTGAGGGGACTCCTTTCTGTGTTCAGCTCTTGGCATCGCAGGGCTTTATAATTATATGGTTTTATATTTATTTCCAGAATTTCATGGCTCTTTTTTTGGATGTTTATTAGTTGCAGACATTGGCCTAATTCTGCCCTGCATGCATTGTCTGGGGTTTTCCTCTATACCTGGAGAATGCTTTTACAGAGTTCAGCATGCAGGGTTTCAATTGGACTTTTGTCCCATTTAACAAAATCAAACCGCGTAAGTGGACCCCACACCTCACTGCCATAAAGTGCAGTTGGTTTGATCACTAGTTCTAATATTTTGAGCCAGATCCTAAATGTAATTTTGATTTTGATTGACTTTTTAATGGCATAGAAAGCCTTTCTTGCTTTTTCTTTCAGTTCATTCATGGCCAAGCTAAAATTTCCCATGGAATTCATTCTTAAGCCTAAATAAGTATAATTAGTTGTTGATTCAATGGTATTTTTTTACTATGGTAAAGTTTTGAGTGATTCCTTGAGATCCTTGAGATTATTATTTTAGTTTTCTCTTGGTTAACTGTCAGAGCCCAGGTCTAACAAAATCTTTCTAACAGGCAGGTCTTTTTCATGTATGACAGCAGATCCCGGTCATCAGCATACAGAAGACATTTGATTTCTGTGTCAGGCAGAGTGAGGCCAGGTGTTGCAGTTTGCTACAGTAATTTCCCAATGAATTTATATAAATGTTGAATAGGGGCGACAGTGTAGTATAATGGTTAAGGAGTTAGTCTTGTAACCTAAAGGTCACAGGATCGATTACCCGGTAGGACGCTGCCGTTGTACCCTTGAGCAAGGTACTTAACCTGCATTGCTCTAATATGTATCCAGCTGTATAAATGGATGAAATGTAAGTAAGATAAGAGCGTCTCCTAGATGGCTGTAATGTAATGAATAGGATAGGACTGAAACTGCGGCCCTGTCTCACTCCATGCCCCTGGGTGAAGAAATCAATTTCTTTAGTTCCAATTTCGAATGCAGATTTACTATTTGTGTACATTGATTTAATGACATCATATCATTTTACCCCCTACACCACTTTCAATAAGGTTAAAGAATAAGTGTTCATGCCAAATAGAATCAAAAGCTTCCTGGAAGTCAGCAGAGCAAGCAAAGACTTTGGTTTTGTTGTGGTTCACATATTTATCCACTACGGTATGCAGGGTGATGTGATGTGATGAGGGATGCCACCCCGCCAAGATGTCACTTTGTCCGGTGTTTTGGTAAGAATCCAATTAGACTTTTCCTTACGACTATTGTGCTCAATGAGGAAGTCTGCGATATCTAGGCATTTAAAATACCTTCCCCGGATTACTGTCAACACAAATACGTCAGTAGTTGTTTAGGTCAAATTTATGTCCATTACTGAGGGGATATCAGTCCGTGGTTCCAAATGTCAGTGAAATGCCAATCAGAACAAAATTTAACAGTTTTAGAGTGGCTAATCAAAGTTTGTAATCAGTGGATCTGTGTGTTTCAGCCAGTGGCGTAGGTTTTGTTTGAACATTGGGGGGGGCACGTTAAGGGGTCTTCCCCCAGGAAATTTTGAGCATCAAACACTTCATTTCCTGCATTCTGGTGAATTTTTATGCACCAATTTGTACCTTTTCTGCATCAATTTATGGTGGAAATGTAAAGGAAAACACAAAATTCAGGGGGACAAATGCACATGTTCTAAATATTGCAGGGTAGCTAACGTTAAAAAGACATATTGATAGCTAAAACAAACTTGTAATTTTACAAGACGTGTCCATAACGTTACACAAAACATTGGCTAAAATACTAACACTGCAACATGGGGAGTCATGTTAATTCCCTGCTTAGCAACCGAGTACAACTATCGCCGGGGAGTTTTCCAAGTTAAGTGAACATCACATTCAGACAGTGTACCGACAGCTATTAACTAGCTAGCTACTTATCATACTATCAGATATCATGGTTCATTCATTGACAACTAGCTAGCTAAAAATGACGTTAGCTGGCATATTGATAGGTAACGTTACAAATATAAGATTACCGTTACCGTTCTTTCCTACCGTTGTGAGTCACTGACTTTAGCTGACGTTGTCATAAAAGTTTTCCCAACCATGAAAGCTGCCTTGCTTGTTTACATTTTGGACTGATGCTAGTGGGTAAATCTATCGCTGTTTCCGTCGCAGAACTTTCGACACAAGCAAATTCGGAAGCGCTATCCTAAAATTTCTTCTTACCATTTTTATTTCTATAAGGGTTATGGGAAGTGAAGTCCATAGTATGATCGGCTTGAGCATTCCCCTCTAATTGTTGACTACATATCCTATTTGTGCTTTCATAAGCTCAAAGTTTTCGTGGCCATGGGGGTAAACCACTGCTACTGTGTGAAGAGGGGACTCAGTAATTCACGCTATGTTTACAGACGTTACAGAACATTCCGCATAATTTTGAAGTCATCTTTTATTGCTGTTGCAGCCTTTATTGAAAGCTTTACATGGGAGAGGGATCAGTTATGGTTGGGGGGGACAATTAGATTCTTTACAAACATTGGGGGGGGGACACGTCCCACCTGTCCCCCCCGGTTCCTACGCCAATGGTTTCAGCATCTCATTTAAGATGCCACCTGCCCCATAGGCCTTTCTGGATTGCAAGGGCTTCACTTTTTCCATAAATTCAGATTCTCTAATTTCATACTATAGGGGGTTCTGTTTGTCTTCAATGATTTTTGCAAGGTTGTTCAGTTTTTCACACTGGTTATGTTCTGGGTTCTTTATCATCTGACTATGTAATTGTTTACAATTATTCTTCCTTATTTCTCCATTTTGAATGGCCAATTTGTCATGGCGTGGCTGGTTTAAAGATTTATAATTGTCCCAGAAGTTATTTGACTTCATTGATTCTTCAGTTACATTTATTTTGTTTTGGATGCACTGTTGTTTTTTTGTACTGAGTGTGTTTTTATATTGTTTTAGTGTTTCGCAATAAGGAAGTCATAGGTCCTGCCTTTCTGAATACTCTCTCTCTCTCTTCTCTCTCGCTCTCTCTATCCCTCTCTCACTCTCTGAGGAAAACAGTTCAGGGGGTCACAGTTCTGTTCCTGCTGAAAGAGCATCAGAGGGATCCCGGCAGTGGCGGAAAGCCGGTCCTTGAACCCATCCCTCGCGCTTCCTCCATTACAGTCGGCTCAGTCCGCAGTCAGAGGAAGCAGCTGACGCACTTACGCTGTTATGGTGTCCGCCTTTGCATCGCACTTTGTTGGGCCATGGCAGTCATCTCCCACACACTGGTGTAGCTCCATGTGTTCCTGCCTCAGAACCCCAGTGTGATGTCACGGTCCGCTTCAGCCAATCGGGATGGCTGACCTCATGTTCGACTCAGTGCATCTGTGTGGCAGGCTTGCTGGCACATCCAGCGGCCCCTTGCGCATTCAGATTTTTTTTCAGGATTGGTTGTTTGGAAATTCTTGCAGCGTCGATGCTAGCTTACCTTAAATGGCTGTGTTTGTGCTGGAGGGAATTTGGAGCGTTCACAGAGAGGTTTGGAAGAGTGCTGCTCGTAAAGCCTCTGTGCACTGTAAAACTGTAAGGATAGGCAGGAGACATGGAAATGTATGGGTACAATGAGTAGCCATGGGGGGTATTCTGTGTGTGAGTGTGGGGGAGGGCAGGCAGGGTGGTGTAGGTGAGCTCCAGGGTCAGGACTTTGTAAACTTTGTAAACTGAAACTTGAAGTGTAGTGCCTGTAGAAAATTTAGATTGCTCTCTCTCTCTCTCTCTCTCTCTCTCTCTTTCTATCTATGTATCTTGCTCTCTCTCTCTATCTATCTTTCTGTCTATGTATCTTGCTCTCTCTCTCTATCTATCTATCTTTCTATCTATGTATCTTGCTCTCTCTCCATCTCTCCCTCTCTCTCTCTCTCGCTCATATCTCCCTGTTCTCATGCCTCTCTCATACATTCCTCTTTTTTCTCATCCCTGTGTCTTCATCCCTCTCATTGTTGCCTTCTGTGCCAGCCGGAATCAACCTGTTCTACCTCTTCAGGAGAAACCGACAGACACCACTCATACACTCCACGAGTAACTGGTCATCTAAAGGAAATGTCACTGAGACTCTCTGTGAAAGCATCTTTCTGTATTCCATACAGTATGCTTGCTTTGTTCATCACTGCAAGCCAGCACCTATCACCTACTTCTCTGCCTTCACCAGCACCATACCAAGATCACACATTAAGATATTGATGTTAAGTTAAGTCTGTTATTCGAAGTCAAATTTAACTAGGTGAATCTCGGTGACCACTTGAAGACCACAGTTGGCATTTGATAACCCAGAAGTTCATGTGGAACCAAATTTATTTTGTAAATGATCTAAAGCTGTCTTGACGATAAATCGCTTTGTTGTGAACCAGCAATAAGTTTGTGGTTTGTGTGTTTAAAGACTGCATGGTAAATCATCTTCATTTGATAAATCACCATGTGGTAAATGTTCAGTTTATGGTTCTCTGCAGCCGTGATAATTGTGGTAGTTCTTCTTTGGAATTTTTTCCCCCAGAAGATTCAGTTTAATGTTTATTGATCTGCTATACCTTCAAGTAAATTGTGAATATGCTTAAATTGAGAAAATGAGAGCTGTGACTGAGACTAACTGTGGAATGTTTGAGTCAGCTGAAGACTTGTGTACAGTGCTGTTATCCTACACTAGTGCAGATAATGGCATGTTCTGTACAGGAGATTATTTCATCGTCTTGTGGGACAGCGGAACCAAAGCCCTGGCTTTTAATGGAAGCTGACCAGAAGCTCATGAGAGTGAAAAATTCTTGGACTGTGATTCACTGCTTCTGTACAGCTGGCTTACCATTTAAAGCATGAACCGCGCACACACACAGTCACTCTCTCACACATTCACTTAGACATACTGTAATTTATTAGCAAATAGTTTTAAATGTCATACAGTACTAAGGGCATAAAAAAAACAATGAAACATGAAGGCCAACAATGAGGGTAGGAGAGAGAATACATTACATTACATTACAAAAAAAAGAGCTGCTGGAGGATTCACTGTTCCAGTGTGTGGATGGGCCCCACATTCTGGTATCTGTGAAGGCACTGCTGCATTGCATGGATGGGCCCCACAGTCTGGTATCTGTGAAGGCACTGTTCCAGTGTGTGGCTGGGCCCCACAGTCTGGTATCTGTGAAGGCTCTGTTCCAATGTGTGGATGGGCCCTACGGTCTGGTATCTGTGAAGGCACTGTTCCGCTGTGTGGATGGGCCCCACAGTCTGGTATCTGTGAAGGCTCTGTTCCAGTGTGTGGATGGGCCCCACAGTCTGGTATCTGTGAAGGCTCTGTTCCAGTGTGTGGCTGGGCCCCACAGTCTGGTATCTGTGAAGGCACTGTTCTGCTGTGTGGATGGGCCCCACAGTCTGGTATCTGTGAAGACACTGTTCCAGTGTGTGGATGGGCCCTACGGTCTGGTATCTGTGAAGGCACTGTTGGAGTGTGTGGATGGGCCCCATGGTCTGGTATCTGTGAAGGCACTGTTCCAGTGTGTTGATGGGCTCCATGGTCTGGTATTTGTTAAGGCACTGTTCCAGTGTGTGGCTGGGCCCCACAGTCTGGTATCTGTGAAGGCACTGTTTCGCTGTGTGGATGGGCCCCACAGTCTGGTATCTGTGAAGGCACTGTTGGAGTGTGTGGATGGGCCCCATGGTCTGGTATCTGTGAAGGCACTGTTCCAGTGTGTTGATGGGCTCCATGGTCTGGTATTTGTTAAGGTACTGTTCCAGTGTGTGGCTGGGCCCCACATTCTAGTTTCTGTTAAGGCTCTGTTTCACTGTGTGGATGGGCCCCACAGTCTGGTATCTGTTAAGTCACTGTTGGAGTGTGTGGATGGGCCCCACAGTCTGGTATCTGTTAAGGCCCTGTTCCAGTGTGTGGATAGGCCCCACAGTCTGGTATCTGTTAAGGCACTGTTCCAGTGTATGGATGTAAGAGCAGACCTTGGGCATGCCCTCCATTCATAACAGGGGTATTCCAGTAGATAGATAAAGCTGTTCACTGTTTCTCATATAACAACCAAGGAGACACAGATGTTTATGAGATGCACTTGTGACTGCACGCTGGGCATGTGTGTGTGACTGTGTGTGTGTGAGCGAGTGAGCCATAGATATTGTGCTGATAAGTCATGGTCCACACCCAGAAGAAGTGTGAGGTGGATCCTGCCCAGTACTGCTTTCTGTGTCCAGAAAGCAATACTGGGCAGGATCCACACCCAGAAGAAGTGGGAGGTGGAGCCTGCCCAGTACTGCTTTCTGTGTCCAGAAAGCTGTGAGGAAGGTCAGAGGAGGAAATGCACTTTTTACTGTAAGGCTTCAACACACAGTTACCAAGATGAATCTCCCTCCATCTCCAGGAGAAACATGTTTCCCAGTTTTTACCCTTTTGTAAACGGAAACAGTCTCCAAGTGTCTGTGGTGGGCTGGTGTGTTTTGGGTTCTTATTCCAACTTCTGCTCTTAATTATTTAATCAGTTCAACCCCTTTTTATATGACAACTACAACAACTGCTACTAATACTGCTGCTATTAATACTGCTGCTACTACTACTACTGCTACTATTACTACTGCCACTACTGCTGCTACGACTACTGCTACCCCTATGGGAGGCTTACAGGTCAATACAATAACTTACAATAACTCACTATTGGCAGTTTTTAAAAAACTACATTGGCATTTAGCAGATGCTCTTATCCTGAGCAACTCGCACAGGGTAAATTCTTTTACAAACAATCCATTTTTTACAGCTGGACATTTAGTGAAGAAATTCAGGTCAAGGGTTCGAAGCAGAAGCCCACCTGAAAATCAAACCCATAACCTTTGCGTTACAAGCCAGGTTTACTTCCCTACCCATTATACCACACGACAACCCTCTAATGACAGAGGAAGAGACATGAGGTGGGGGCTATTCTCCAGATCAGGGGTCTTCAGCCATGGAGTTTCCATTGTTACTCAGTACTTAATAGACCGATTAAAGCTACTGATTGCATAATGAACTCAAACTCACCTGGGTTCTTGGGTGTGAACTCGTTGTTGATTATAGGGTGAAAATCAGGGTATGTGGACAGGGTTGCAGACCTCTGCTCTGGGTGAGCGGATATGAGGCACATAACCCAAGTGATGCAGGAAAGATCAGATTTATCCGTCTGCCATGTTTACATGTGCATTTCAAATATTTGCAAACTAGGTGTATGCCAATATGCTCTCATAAGCGTTTGAAATAAATTACATTAAAATAGTGCAGTCCTGTACATTTCACCATAGTAATGTGTCTGCATCGGGACAAACAAGCCCTAGTTAAATGAATAACTGTAGGAAACAGGATGTAACCATGCTGTACAATAGGGTTTTCTGCACAACCTGCAGGTCAAAGAAGCTGGAAAGCAGGCAAGATCCACAATTATGCATTTACAGTACAAACTATGCACTTTGTGTACTGCACACGTTGAACTGTTACCAAGTTTCTAGTAAGTTAACTAAACAATCATTTCTGTTCCTAGCGTTCTTCGTCCCTATCCTTTGGATATTCTGTATTCCCTTGGATTGTTAAAGGTTCCTACAACAGTTAAATAAAAATTCTCAGCTTCAGGACATCGTATTTGCTTAAATTATCCTGAATTACAAATATAACACCAATCAATATGGACATGATTAGTAACTAAATTTATTATTGTTATTATTATTATTATTATTATGGATAATGGAAGCAAGATGGGTGAATCAGTAGCAGCAACTGTGATTTAGACTCTCTCTTTCACGCATACACACACACGCACACATTCTCAAAATCAAACCAACCAGAATTGATATTTTAGCTCTGAGAGCAAAGCGCAAAAGGACTGCATTCTCCTAAAAAAATGTCATTGTTTGAAACTGTCCCTTGTTTATTCATGAGATTCCTCATTCCTGTTGGAACCTGATGCGCCGCAGTGGACAAACCCTCTCCCTGCCTCCCCCCCCCCCCCCCTTGTTTCTGACCGCAGAACTCTCTCTGAGGGTCAGAGCTTCAGAGCCGGGGGTGCTTATTCTAGATGCTATCATCTGCATGTCATTACATTTGTTTTTCTTGTAGCTTCTGGCTCAAAAGAAAGATTCTATCCCTGCTATCATAAATGGGGGAGGGTGGAGGTGGAGGGGGCGAGGGAGGGGGCATCCAAGACAACTTGCGCAAGGCGAAGGCTCACTAGGCCTGCCCCTCTCCCTGCTGCTTCTCTGCTATTTTCAGAGTGAATCTGCAACACATCTGATCTCAGTTTAGATAGCTGGGTGGGCCAAATCTCATCGCTTCTCTCCCTTCCTCGCTTGTTATTGGAGAAACAGGATAGTTCTGTTACCCAAAAAGAACACGATACAGTAATGCTGTTGTAAGCCAAGCAAGCATCAGGAATGAGTACTGTTATACAACTATGATTTCCATATCTATGCTATGAGCACTGTAGTGTTACAAAATTACTACGCAATGCCAACAATGTAATGTAGGGTTACACAGTTGCTACATCTAAACAATGCCAGGAATGAGTATTGTTACACAATTACTACACGTGAGAAATATTAGGAAGGAATTCTTCATGTAAGGAAAATTATTAGTGTGTATGTAAATTACTGCATTCATTATGATATGAATACAAATCCCAGCCACATGAACCTGTGTAATGTAATGTAATGCTCTTGGGTGCTGTATCCAGGGACGGAGGGTTTCACTCTGAAGAATTATCAACTGTATCAATAGTGCCTCCTCTGGTTGCTTTTAGTGTCCGCAGTTTACCGGCTCCAGCATTTTTTGTAACCCAAAATGAACAACAATAAGCATAACACTAAAGTAATACAATTTGTTACTGTTGATGTGACCAGGAACTTGCTATTGCTTGGTGTCAAATTCAACAAGAGCCTACAGCGCTGTCCTGACTCTTTGTCCTTGTTGAGATTTGTTGTCTTTCTTAAGGCATCCAGTCTCCAGAAATCTCCACTAAATTGCTCTCTGGCTCCTTGTGGGTTAACTGTTGCTAGCTAGCTGTTGCCATTAGCACTGGTGCAGGGCGTGGAGGCGCATGATTCAACTTTGGTTAAATGATGAGGCAGGAACTTTGTGTTTTCTTAACTAACGCAGAGGTAGTGGGTGCATCACCAAGTCCAAAATTGCAGTGCTGTGTCCGCTCATTCTCTGACATAGCTGGAGCGGAGGAGGGTTAGGATCTAAGACGCCATTAGCCTAGGCCGCTCAGACATTTTTAATGTGACTCAGTGATCGCATCTGTTTTGGGCCTCTGTGATCTGATCCTCACAGGCAGTGGTTACAGGTGCATTACGACAGCACTTACGCAAGCAGAGGCAGACGGAGGTAAGCGGTGACTCAGCCTTACGTGATGTCACAGGGGTGGACTTAAAGCTTGTCCAGGCAAAAATACAAGTCACTTACAGCACCCAGCACCCAGAGCCAAGGCTGCATCTCTCAACAAAACAACCACACCAACCACAGTGGCGAGCTTAACAAACAACAGTTTGATTTTACTTTTCAAACCCACTTTAAAAGCAAGAAGAAATAACAGACAGACAATAGCCAGAGAACCCCACAGTCCCTACTGAAGACCCACAAGATAACACAGAAGGAAAGTGCCCATTTAAGGCTTTTAGCAGGTGCAGCACCTGTGAATCAAAAAGTAACTTGGAAGTTGGCAGCCCATTTCCCTTACTGTTATTCTACACTAACAAAACAACTCAGTTCGATCACATCTCTCTTGCAGCCCTCTCTTTCTCCTCGCTGATCATCTACCTTGAGCATCCTCTAACAGACAGGGAGAAACCCAGTGAAGTGAACCCAGAAATTACCTTCATGAAGAATGCCCATCTCTTTCCTTAGTTTCCCTTTCATTATCTGATCTGAATTTCGCCATTTTCCCTCTGTCTATGGTTTTGTCATTACCATTAGCATTCCATTCCGATCTCGTGACAGTAGGCAGTATGCTCCAAACAACGTACACACTTTTTGAAGAAAAAAAAAAACCCACCAGCAACTTGTCGCCAAACATGCAAGTATACTCAACATGAACTCGATGTTCTTAGTTTTATGTCACTCCACACCACTGAGGGGGATTTTTGCTACACAGTTCAGGATCATTGACACCAAAAAATTTTGTGCCGGGAATTAAAATGTTATAAAACGTCAATCATAAAGATGACGATATCCCTGCATGAGTTCAGCAACTCTTCTTCTGTCCAAACTATTTATCCTTAGTTTGGCTAACAAATGAGGTCAGACTGTCCTCTGGGAAGGAGGAATCAGGCACAATTTAATTCTTGTATCATGGCAAACCTGTCAGATCGGACACCAGTTTCCGAAATCTCCTGTAATCCCATCTGGACACAACCTGCCCCAAGACAGTGCAGTGAGGGGACGACCAGGGAAACATAGTTGAACCAATCATGTAATATTTGGGTGAACCTATTGCAGATGGGGAGATCTGCAAACTTGCAAACTTCCTGCAAACAGTTTGCGTTGGGGCTTGCACACACTACACCATACAAATTCACACACACTACACCATACAAATTCAAAACACCGCGTCTGCTTGTCTTTTGTTCAAAACGGGTAATTTCGAACAAAATGTTCAGTTTTGTTTTCAGTATACTGGCATCATAAAGGCGTTGCCATCAGCATGTAATTCAGATCTTACTGCAGCTCAGGCCCTGCCATCAACATTACCTTGCTCTTCAGATCTCACTGCAGGCCTTCAACCCCCCTACCCCCCTCTCTCTCTCTCTCTCTCTCTCTCTCTCTCTTCTCCCAAGCTCGTGCCCACGAGGGTCTCCCAAGCCGTGATGGCGGCCCCTGGAGCAATTAGCGGTGCACCATGATTAGCGGTGCATGGTGATTAGCAGTGCACCGTGATTAGTGGTGCATGGTGATTAGCAGTGCATGGTGATTAGCGGTGCATGGTGATTAGCGGTGCATGGTGATTAGCAGTGCACCGTGATTAGCAGTGCATGGTGATTACGTGCATGGTGATTAGCGTGCATGGTGATTAGCAGTTGCGATTGGTGCATGTGATAGCAGGTGCACGTGATTACGTGCATGGTTAGCATGGTGAGCATGCATGGTGATTAGCAGTGCAAGGTGATTAGCAGTGCATGGTGATTAGCGGTGCATGGTGATTAGAGGTGCACGGTGATTAGCAGTGCATGGTGATTAGCGGTGCATGGTGATTAGCGGTGCATGGTGATTAGCGGTGCATGGTGATTAGCAGTGCATCGTGATTAGCGTGCATGGTGATTAGCGTGATGGCGATTAGCAGTGCACCATGATTAGCAGTGCATGGTGATTAGCGGTGCATGGTGATTAGCAGTGCATGGTGATTAGCAGTGCATGGCAATTAGCAGTGCACCATGATTAGCAGTGCACGGCGATTAGCAGTGCATGGCGATTAGCAGTGCACGGTTATTAGCAGTGCATGGCGATTAGCGGTGCATGATTTTAGCACTGCATGGTTATTAGCAGGCAACCGCGATTAGCAGTGCATGGTGATTAGCGGTGCTTGGTGATTAGCAGTTCACCGTGATTAGCGGTGCATGGCGATTAGCGGTGCATGGTGATTAGCAGTGCATGGTGATTAGCGGTGCATGGTGATTAGCGGTGCATGGTGATTAGCAGTGCATGGTGATTAGCGGTGCATGGTGATTAGCAGTGCATGGTGATTAGCGGTGCATGGTGATTAGCAGTGCATGGTGATTAGCAGTGCATGGTGATTAGCGGTGCATGGTGATTAGCAGTGCACCGTGATTAGTGTGCATCGTCTTCTCAAGCAGTACTGACAAACCACTCAGGATACACCAGGGATACAACAAAGGCAAATAAACTACCCCTCTGTGGCGAACTCGACCCCCCCCCCCCACCCCGCCCCAACTAATGCCTGCCTCCTGTGCCAGCAGCACCCTGGGTAAGAAAACAGGAAGTGCACCTTAAACTTAAATATAAATTTTTATTATCTTTATTATTGAGAATACTGAGACCACCATCAGGATTTCAAAATTTTCAACAGTATTATTCTAATTTATAATAATTAGTGAACACTGCCATTGTTTACATATTGAGAATAACACTTTTTGACATTATTTTAAATTTTAAAAAATGTAAGATGAGATTTGATATTTTGTGCTGTGTTAGGTTTCAGAGATTAAAGTCGTTTGTATGGGAAATCCCTTTATCAGCGACTGCCTACCTTGTTCCCACATCCTTACTGGACATTTCCAGATGTTTCCTGTTTTCATTACCTTAGTCATTATTAACATGCTTTTTACTGTAAGCAGTACAGTACAGTACAGTTATGCTGGTATTAACTTTCATGCAGCTGAGGCAGTTATGGTTACATGAACATGGGACATTGTATAGCTAGTTAAGTAGTCAAGTTACAGCAAGATAAGGGTGACAGTGGTCTGACATCATTCTGCAGACTGCTGAAACATGAGGTTTCAGCGCTGAGCAGTAGATGGTGGGGCTGACCACTGAGGAAGGGTGGGGAATTTCCTTACATACAAACCCATTCGCGCTGTCACGGTGTTATGCATCCTCCCAGCAACCACACACACACACACGCGCGCACACATACGCAAACACTCACACACACACATATACATGCTCAGTGTAGTATAAATGCATAAGGAGCTGGTCTTGTAACCTAAAGATCACTGGTTTGATTCTCAGGTAGGATACTGCTGTTGTACCCTTGAGCGATGTTACAAATACACATTTCAAATATAAATATTATATATATATTTGAAATGTGTATTTGTGTATGTATTTCATATGCAATATTTGGAGATGACCTTCAATGGTTTATACCTCTGTGCCACTTACAAAGCAACCTACACTTTTTTTCACCATTTTGCCATTTTGATTGTAGTTTATAGATGCATTCATGTAGGAGGCATTTTTGTAGTTTTTTGCATTTTGTAACAGGATCCATTTTTGTTTATTCCTAGCAGCATGTTGTCCTTCATGGCCCTGCAGTAGTAGGGGTTTCACAGTGAAGGCAGCGGGGTTATGTGGGGTCATTTTGCGTTTGGCCCGGCTAAACCCTTCTCGCTGTGTCATGAACTTTCCTCGGCCAATCAGTTCTCTCGTCTCCCTGGCCCTCGGACCCCGCGGCCACCCGGACCTGGACCTGGCAGCCCCTGGACCCGGCATCTCTCGGACGTTACTCTGCGGAGTGCCGGACCTGGAAACGAAAGGGAAATCCTGTTCCCTGCCCAGGCGGAGCGTACAGGGGAGAACCGGGTCTGGGCAGTGTGCATGGCACAGTCCTGTTTCACCCCGTAAGTGTGTCCCGACCCAGAGAGGGGGACACGAGGCTGAACCTCTCAGTCCTACGAAAGGAACCTCTTCTCTTAGCAGCAGTGTTCCACAGAACTCTGGAATACTTCCTTTTCACGAGAGGGTGTGTCTGGTTGCAGCAAGCTGAACATTGTGAATACTCACGCGGACCAGTCAGCAGAAACACCCTGTTTTCCTCTGTAGTCGCGCCTGTCCTTAAATAGTTCCACTTCTGCAAAAAGACAGTAAAACCACATCGACCACAGAACAATACCGGAGCTCTGAATCATTCAGTTCTGTCCTTATTGTGGAATAGAAACATATTTTTCATTTTTAAAGGATCTGATGGGGCTGGGGGCTTGTCCTATTAAGGCAGTCTTCCAGTGTGTGAATGGGCCCCACAGTCTGGGGTCGAATCCCAACAGTCCCAGTGGCGACTGTGGCCAGTAGCCCCACCAGGCGATGCATAATTGGCGGTAGCATTGCCCAGGGTTCAGCCAATCAGGATCTGCGTTTCATCACTTTCTAGCGACCCCTGCTGGTTCATCCGATGTCAGCGGTCTGTTTGCTTAAGGTGCACACAAAATGTCTTCCTCTGACCCATGTCTGTAAAAGCTTGGCTTGTGGGCTTAAGTGTACCTGGTGACATCACATGCTTCATTTAAAGTGCAGCACATGCTTGTCTATGCCCTCCTACATTAGCTGCAGAGATCACAGCATGAACGCCACGTGAACACTAGGCAATCAAAAAATCTTCAAAAAATACAGTATACGCAATGCTACAAAAGTCGCATTGGGCACATGGTCCACAAAGTTTTCAATGCTTGGGGGAAGAATCAGAATTTATTTAAAATAAATTTGGCACTCAACGTGGGGCTGAGCATCTCCAATTCCCACCACGATTTGGAATGGCCCATCGCCTGCAGCTGCAGCCGCATTTAAATGGCAGTGAAAAAAAGTGAAAGCTACTAGGCTCAGGAATTCCGCACCGTTTGCGAGCTTTAACGACTCTGACTTCGGCGTCTGCTGTGATATCTGCAAGTGTGGAAACAGCCCCCTGTACTGCTGGCAGCTCGTTTCACACAGCGGATAACAGGAGCCACGTGGACTGTTTAAGCGTCACACACCACATAAATCATCAAACCAAGCGTATGGAAGCACACAGCCCGCCACCCACCGTGGAGCTGCGTGAGGGCGATCCTGTAGGCTTGTCCTCTGGCAAGGTGGGAGGTCCCAGACTGTCACTCAGACTGACCGGGAGCTTGGGTGTGGGAGCTTAGGTGGAGAGCCTGAGGGCGAGACATACTGTACACATGTGCATCAGCTGCTTGTGCCCTCTAAGGAGAGGTAACCCCTGACCATGCAGCCAACACTTGTGCTGATAATGCGAACAGAGGCAGTGTACATGTGAAACTGCCCCTCCCCACTTTTCTATTCCATATCAGTTTGTAACTTCTGCTGTCAGGCTTTAATCACTTTGTGTTTTTGTTTTTTGCTACTTCTTTAATACTACAGCGTGCGTTTTATCAGATGTATGTGAATATTTCATAAGTAGCTGTGATGACAGCAACACAGAGCATCCTACGATGTTACTGGGTTTTAGTTGACATTTCTGCACACCGATTCCCAGCGGAATGTCCTTTCTTAAACTGGCTTTACAAGGAAAAACAATAATTAAAAGTAATACTCTGCCAAATTCATTTTTTTAAACAAAGAACGCAGAGTTTATTCTATGATTTCCCATTCCCCAGATTGCTGTACATGTCATAAGAAAAAAAAAACCACTTATACTGTATGTTTACAGCAAACTCATTGTGTAGAAACAAAGACTAAAATTGTTTACACCACCAAAAGACTTTTAGCTCCGAAAACAATTTTCTTGGTTCCCGGAGCATCCTAGGAATGATACAGTAAACATTGCCAACATTTGACTTTTCCGGTTTCTTGGATATCCTTTACATTATGCCACGAGGAACATTACAGAAATAACCTTAGCATTTTATTTTGTCTTGTTATTCCACTTAAATTTATTTTTGGCTTGATTAAATGTTTCTAAAGAAATTGTTAAATGAACTTACCATTTCAAGTTTTACATTCTGAACATTCTTTAAATGTATTTGAATGTATACTCCACAAAGTTTTCTCACAATTAAATGATTACCAGGACGTTGACAGAACATGTCTGGAACAGGGAATGCTAAGAATAATCTTATATAAGACTGTTTAGAGAATTGTCTCATTCCATTTTATAACAACCATCTTAAATTACAGATAGAAAACATCAATTATTCATAATTCAATAATAAAAAATGTTTAATTCAAATATACCTCTGCTGGGGGCTCATTCAGTTAAGGCAATGTTCCAATGTCCCATGGTCTGGTATCTGTTAAGGCCCTGTTCCAGTGTGTGGATGGGCAACTTAGTCTGGTGTCTGTTAAGGCTCTGTTTCAGTGTGTGGATGGACCCAGTGGTCTGGTATCTATTAAGGCACTGTTCCAGTGTATAGATGGGCCCCACAGTCTGATACCTGTTAAGGCACAGTTCCAGTGTGTGGATGGATCCCATGGCTTGGTATCTGTTAAAGCTCTGTTCCAGTGTGTGGATGGGCCCCACGGTCTGGTATCTGTTAAGGCACTGTTTCAGTGTGGGTATGGGTCCTGTGGTCTGGTATCTGTTAAGGCTCTGTTCCAGTGTGTGGATGGGTCCCATGGTCTGGTATCTGTTAAGGCACTGTTCCAGTGTGTGGATGGGCCCCATGGTCTGGTATCTGTTAAGGCACTGTTCCAGTGTGTGGATGGGCCCCATGGTCTGGTGTCTGTTAAGGCACTGTTCCAGTGTGTGGATGGGCCCCATGGCCTGGCATCTGTTAAGGCACTGTTCCAGTATGTGGATGGGCCCCATGATCTGGTATCTGTTAAGGCCTTGTTCCACTGTGTGGATGGGCCCCATGGTCTGGTATCTGTTAAGGCACTGTTCCAGTGTGGGTATGGCTACTGTGGTCTGGTATCTGTTAAGGCTCTGTTCCAGTGTGTGGATGGATCCCATGGTCTGGTATCTGTTAAGGCACTGTTCCAGTGTGTGGATGGGCCCCATGGTCTGGTATCTGTTAAGGCACTGTTCCAGTGTGTGGATAGGCCCCATGGTCTGGTGTCTGTTAAGGCACTGTTCCAGTGTGTGGATGGGCCCCATGGTCTGGTATCTGTTAAGGCATTGTTCCAGTATGTGGATGGGCCCCATGATCTGGTATCTGTTAAGGCCTTGTTCCAATGTGTGGATGGGTCCCATGGTCTGGTATCTGTTCAGGCTCTGTTCCAGTGTGTGGATGGGTCCCATGGTCTGGTATCTGTTAAGGCATTGTTCCAGTATGTGGATGGGCCCCAT
The DNA here is from genome assembly GCF_018555375.3 of Anguilla rostrata. NCBI lineage: Eukaryota > Metazoa > Chordata > Actinopteri > Anguilliformes > Anguillidae > Anguilla > Anguilla rostrata. Next base: position 6,194,616 of record NC_057945.1, read on the forward strand.
GATCTGGTATCTGTTAAGGCCTTGTTCCATTGTGTGGATGGGCCCCATGGTCTGGCATCTGTTAAGACACTGTTCCAGTGTGTGGATGGGCCCCATGGTCTGGTGTTTATTAAGGCTCTGTTCCAGTGTGTGGATGGGCCCCATGGTCTGGTGTTTATTAAGGCTCTGTTCCAGGGTGTGGATGGGCCCCATGGTCTGGTGTTTATTAAGGCTCTGTTCCAGTGTGTGGATGGGCCCCTGTGGTCTGGTATGGAGTGCAACTCATGATTGACACCCAGTGAGGGAGTGTTTCAGTCAGCCAGGACTGCTGAGCTGCACTTGAAGCACCTCCATCCAAATCGTAACCGTGAGCACAACTCGCCAACTGTGGTGTGAAAATGAGAGAAGACGACATCATGTGCTTTGGACAAGAGCGCATGCTTGTCTTCAGCTCTCAACAGTGAAGATTACGATGACCATCGTAGAGCAAGTTTGATTGAGCTTTCCAAATTTGGAGAAAAGAGGGGGAAAGCATAAAAAAGAAAAAGAGATGCCACCTTTTGTCACTTTACTACCTTTTTTATGGCTTCAGCGAAGCTACAGTCCCTTCTTTGGCTCTGTGGCAGAAGTTTTCTCCTTTTCTGGTTAAAGGCACACTAACTCCAAGATGAATGTCTCCTTTTCTTTTTTCACGTTTAACCAACTCTATCAGGATGGCAAGATAAATTGCTTCCTCATGTTCCGAAAGTCCTAAATGAGCAATGGCCTGTCTTTACCATCATAGGAATTTTCCGGAAGGTAGAAGAAGTCGTGCACAACTAGCTTCTCTTAGTTTTTAATAAACAGATCACAATCGTTATAGTTGTTAGGCCCCTAAGTGCATAACAATATGTAACAACTTTTTTATTTTTGAAAAATTAAACTGCCCTCATCCAGCTAATTAACACACAAAACATCTTTAAAAAATTACAGTAAAAATCACAGTTCAGGCCCCTCCTCCAAATAGTCCAGGCTCCTCCCACATACAGGCCCCTCCTCTTCACCATTCAGTGTCTTCTGGTTTATACAAAGTTAAATGCAAATCTCAGAAATTGAAAAAGAAAAACCCCTGAGCATTCAGTGGTCTGTATTGCATTTTTCCCCAAATCATCTTCAATTTGTGGCTTCAATAATGTAATTTCAGTTAAAACTCGGAAGGACATTCCTATTTGAGTTAATACTCGGAAGGACGTTCCTATTCTCCAACAATGATAAACCAAACCAAAAAAATCCTCCCCCAAAACACACATACACACACACACACCACTTTAAAAATCCACAGGGAGGAACATTCCTCCTAAAAACTTCAGCTAGGAAGTGAGACATCTCACACCTCCTTCAGGTGAATGAGAAAGGCATCAATGCAAATACGAATGCTCGCGCTCTGCTGTAAGTACTGTACCTGGCGCAAATGTATCAGTGGCACGTGGCCATATCGCAGTGTAACCCTATGTCTCTCCTCCCAACAGCAACAGTGGAGAACGGAGAAGCTTAATCACTGCATTTACTTCTTACTGTAGTTCCCCCCCATGATGACTTGAACTGAAGAATCTAACAAAGTGGCTCAAATAAAATACATTTGTGCCTTTGTCTACTTGGCGCGTCACCAATTCAAGCTTGAATAAGTTTAAGAACAAAGGGCAGGTACATTAACCTCCTTCTGATGTTAAAACATTTAACCGAGGAAGCCAGGAAGAGGCTCGAGTGGTGAGATTCAACAAACTTAAATCTGACGGTAAAGAAAAGCAAAACTGCCGATATCCCACACGAGTTTACAGTTGCAAGGGCGAGCTGAACAGGGTGACATCATACCTTTAAAATCCGAAGGCGCGGTCACCGGTATAACGTCAGCCCCCTTTGCTAAAACGCGCTCGCACCAGGAGAAAAAAGTACCCCCCTTTGATATTTTACCAATTAAGGCTTTTGCTATTGCAACGGCTAAGGGAAAGGAGGGAGAAAATACGAAGGGGTGTCACTCTTGTTCTTTCTCGAGTTCACCGAAGACGCATTTCCCCAAGAGAGACGCGTCGGGGAGGGAGCTACAGGGCGATAGTACATTTTCCTGATTTAGTTTCACGCACACCCGAGTGGCAAACGGGGGAGAGAGAGAAGCATAATTTAAAATCATAAAAACAGGCATTGCATAAACCCGAAAAGTAAGTTTGGAACTTTAAGCGTGTCTCGTTTTTAATCGAAGTGCTTGTTACTGTTTCAACAATTTTCTTGAACGTGTAAGGGTGTTCTTACTTGCGGTAGGTACTTTATTGAATATACATCTCAGAGGCATTTAGTTCAATTATCAACAGATATTTATTCTTACAACCCGGCTGCAATAACTTTTTTTTGTGTGTGTATACTTGATGTACCAAGGTCACGGTGAGCGAAATATTCGAATATGGATATGTTGATGTCTGTGGTTTTCATTGTTTAATGCCGGTATTCTGGAAGACGTTTGTGCTGCCAAGAGCTAGGTGGTAAGATTTAATTTTGCCTCCGCTAAAAGTTTAACAGGTATAATAGTATGCAGTGTGGGTAGTTTTGGGTGGTACCCTACGTGGTGCCCTGCACAAGATAAAAAAAAAAAAAGAAAGAAAACGAATATGTTTTTGCTTTTTGCACATTGTATTGCAGTATAATGCCAGGTACGAGTTTGATGCTTAAAATTGCCATTGCGATGGAATGTCTGAAACATAATAGTATGTTGTAAAGAGAGTAGCCTAAATCACACAAAATTACAGATTATTACAATACAGCAATGGTGTCTGAACATATTCAATAATTTTGTGTCTCCTCTTAATCTATTTTATCTTCCATATTCGCTTGTATCCTATTTATGTCAAACATGATCATGTTTAATGCATTTGGTGTCGGTAATAAAAGGTTTCATGGTTCCGTTTTTCTCGGGACTGGGGAAACTAGCTACATCCAAACATCAGACCGTCCTCTGGATTTAAACCCCACTCTTGTAGGATAATCTAATTAAGGTCTCCTCGCCAAATAAGGCAACAATACCGTAAAGTCCATCTTTGTGTCTGGATGGACTGGAACGTGAAAGTAGCTTGCGCCCCCGTACGCCCGTACCGGGCTCTGCGCCGACAGGCATATGGTTGCCCGTCACGAATACCCTGTTATGACCCCCAACATTGATTCACTCTTTAAGTAAAAAAAATAATAAAAAAAAACCTCTTAAAGGCAAAATGGGTTCCCCGGGTTACAATGTGTAAATAATTGCAGAGGGCCGTCGAAGTGTAGTCTATTTTCGCAATTCTGTTCTCCGCTACCTAAGTATGAACAGACCTATTCAAAATAATCTTTATCTTGATGACTTTGCATGATGCTACGTCCCCACAGGCGAGGGGAAGTCTCTTTGGCTGCATTCAAGCGACGCAACACAACAGACGTGAAACTGCAATCTAAGCGATTGACTCAGGCAATAGATGCATAGTCGTTATTTCGTTGTGTTTAAAAGTTCCTTTCTTATAGTGGCGGAGCTTTTGAGGCTTAATAAAGTTTATATTCCGCCAGGTGTTGATTTTAAGTGATAAATACAGAAAGTAGGCTATTCCAGAATAATTCCTCATTTAACTGCGTTCACTCCTTCCTCTGTAAATAAAAATGTTACACTGTAACAATGACATGGGTATCGTCCCTATGCGAAATCCGTTGAGGGCAGGACAGGGTCGAGTTAGCATAGATTGTTAGGTGACTAGAAGGATGGCTGTCTGTACAGATGAGGGCGCATCAGTACACGATGACCGGGGGAGGGATGTTGCGGTTTTCTTTCTGCACTTTAAATGTGGTGAAGATAATAGGCCAGTTTAATAGAGCTTATGAATAATAATAGTAATAATTATGATTATGATAACCATCTCACCATCATCAAATAACGCGGGAAGCGTTTGGCCCAACTTCGTATAACACTCTTAGAAGGGCAATTAATATTTCAGAGGGTAGCTGGAACTTCACGCTTCTATAGCTTCTCTACAGCACATAGAGCCTAGAGGGCACCAGACTCTGCGCTAGAGCTGTGGTTGCAAAGCGTTTCAGGCCCATCTCCACTGGGACCTATAACGATAACTGCAACCGTGATGATAAACTATAAATCGTCCGCAAGCGTCGACACCGGCGAAGTGTTATCAGTGTCCACGCCTGTCATTCAACACACACGCGCCTTCCGCTGGCAAACTCAATGCACCGCAGTGGTGGTTTGATTTGTTTTATAATTGTAGATTTGTTCTAAAAATCGTTCTGCGTGTGATCAGACGGGTTGTGCATTCCAACTTTTTGTAGTTATCATTGCATCTGGACACTCATTTGTGTACACATGCATAGTTATCGCTATAACCACAATAGCTGACCTTTATTAGAATTTTTCTCGTTGACCTTTATTTGAATTTTGCTATCTATGTGTCCTCGTGAATTATAACTCGTACACACAGGAATATTTCCGTGAAGATTGGAGCAACTGCACTTAGAAATAACCGTTTGTTTTTCCGGTAAGAAATTAGCATTAGCTCTGACAAATGCTCCCCGATCGCCACTCGATATTTGTGCGTCGGGACTGATCTAGTCTAATAAGGACCAAGGTGCGTCATTGCGGATGCTGTTAAACAGACTCTTAGCCCCACCCCACCCCACTCTGTGAGGTCAGGGGTGTTTTGGTTCTTCATTAGACATCAGCATTCTTTACATTCTCCCACAGTAACTGAAGGGAAAGAGCAACATTCTTCATGGACCACGTCCATACAAGAGGCTTTGGCAGGGTTACCTTATTTAGTAATGGACTGTAAGCTACACATCCACTTTCTTCTGCCAAATAACTTGCCATTTACTCCTCCTTCACCCACTATATCATTAGTGAAAGTAAAGGACTGGGTTTTACCTGACACCTGCATACTCCAGCACGTCCTGGAACTGTTTTATTTCAATTTATACTTAATTGGAAAATGAACAGAGAAATATTGTTTATCTGTTCATTTAAGAATGCAGAAAGCTATTTCAGTGATAAGACTGCGCATGCACTGTGTTGGTGAATAATTCATACTTTCCATTAACTTTTTTTTCTGCAGTAGAGACGTGCCTAATGTAGATGTACCTACGGGTCATGTGCGTTTATCATATACAAGAGGTTCCAACTCTGTGTCATGTGACCATGTCCTCCTAAGACTTGGCAGTCAATTCATTTTTGTCCCCTGTATGGGACATGCGTCTCTGGTCTTGCTCAGGCACCATACTGAGCTGAAACCTACACTAAGGGGACAACGCACCGATCACGAGGAGAGGAGAGAAGAACGTGAGAACATAAAACCAGGAAACTTGTCTGCACAGAGTATACCCAGCAACTCCATCAAAAGGGTTCAAAAACCACCTATGATACAATTATTATTTTAAAAAAGTTAACTAACAAGAAAACAAGTTTGAACGATCTGAACCATGATCTAAACAAGGTTTGCTCCTTGTTTAGAGATCATAAATTGGAGGATAACCCGCTGGCAAGAGACAAGAATCTATACAGAGCTTTTCACTGGCAGAGGAGCTAGATTTGCAAGAGCAGCTGCTTTCAGCATTTTTTCTAACTGTACAGTCATAATTTAGTAAGCCTTCCTGAGTTAATGTTTCTACTTTATTTTAGCATCTAACTGTATAGAACAAGCTTAGTTTAGTCTACTGTATTGACACATCACTAAAGTAGACACGGCTTAGGTTTTTTATGGGTTTTTGTTTTAAAGCACAGTTCCACATGGTTTCACATTTGACTTCCCAAAGGATGTTATTTGTGTTCAATATTGAATCTAGCTATATACTATAACTATGCAATAATTAATATACAATAATTAATTTTTAAACGATTATTGAATACATTTTAATCCAGTCTTGGGCAGCATTCTTTAATTAAGAACACAAGGTTTGTACAGGATTCTTACTCAATGTACTGAAGTTTCCACAATACCCACGAGTAGGCTGTCTTATTTCAATAAAAAGTAGCCAATCTGTGCTGTGTAAAACAATAGTTGTCTCGTTCAAATCGATTCGATTATTCCATAAATAAATAAATAAATAAATAAATAAATAAATAAATAAATAAATAAATCCGTCAGTCATCTCTAATCTGTAGGCTACAACAACTCATCTTGTTCTGGAATTTGGTACTGACCCAGGTAACACGTCATAGAAACGTGGGTTTTGGGTCTGTTCTGAGCTCGAATGATCGAAGTTTGCTTCTTCGCAGAAGTTTGATATAAAAGTATTTCTGATGTTACTGTCTTTGTGTGTTCTCACTTTCAGAGGAATACGCTGCGTTCAGGAAGACGCGGACTGTGCGGATTTGTAAAAAAATCTACTGACCCCACCCAAAAAGCTAGACAGCGAACGAGTGAGAGAGCCGAGTCAATAAAAATGAGTAGTCCACACCCACGCCTCCACCAGTCGAGCGCTGCCGCTTCGAGTCCCGTTTCCAACTCTGTCCACGGCTCGGATAAGGACGTAGACATGCCCGCCACGGAGAAGGATCTAGCGGAGGACGCTCCGTGGAAGAAGATCCAACAAAACACCTTCACGCGTTGGTGCAACGAACACCTGAAATGCGTCAACAAGCGCATCGCCAACCTGCAAACCGACCTGAGCGACGGGCTCCGGCTTATCGGTCTTCTGGAAGTCCTCAGCCAGAAGAAGATGTTCCGAAAGTACAACCAGCGCCCCACGTTCCGGCAAATGCAGCTGGAGAACGTCTCGGTGGCGCTTGAATTCCTGGACAAAGAAAATATCAAACTTGTTTCCATAGGTTAGTGCCCGTTATATCTGTATTATTGCATTTAAAAGCGCGTGCTTCTAGACTTAAATCTGAGGAACATATTCATGAAAGAATTAGTTTAATTAACAAAAGAAATGGGGGGCTTTTACCATTTGACACAATAATTGGGGGTTATACCAAATTATGTTTTATACAAGTTTAACTGTTAATTGTCCGGGCTCACAGCTGAGGAAACTTTGCTACGTGTAAAATCTGAAATGCAGCGTCTTTCGCAGTTTAAAGCACGTTTAAGCTGCATACTTCGGTGCATACCTACACGGAGCTCGTCTCTGGGCAAGTCTGCAACAAACCAACACGCATAACTGAGGAGGAAAAAAAGGTCAAGTGAATTTGAGATTTTACGGCCTGGCGCAAAGCTCCGGTTTTAAAACTCACTTCGATATCCCAGTATTTGAAAGGTATTGCATAGATCCGTGTTCGCAGGTAACTAAAACCATGCAGACTATTTAACAGTTGTGTGATAAATAACATGTATGGTGAGACCATATATTTTTTCCCGAAAAAATTTAAGTTTTTTCGAGTTGCAGAGGTAGAGACGCCTTGCCTGTCCGGATCCCCACGTAGCGGTGGTTGCTTGTAATATTGGCCACTTGGAGCATCGGGATATGTAGTTAGATGTAATCCCGAAAGTAAAGGCCTCGCTTTTTTAATGTTCGGACGTGTGTCCAGTCTGGATATTCAATCCATGAGCCAGACAGAAAACGAGGGGTGGGGAAAACGGCGAAAGCGTGTAAATACGGCGGACTGCTAAGCTTTTGTCTGACTCAGTGTGGGAAAGCCCAGCCATCCACTGCGGATGAAGTGCAGACTTTCGGAATTATTTCAATTTCATTTTCTTTCACGCTATGCGACACGTAGAAAACGTTTGAGACTGCAAGTGTCGTAATGTTATGGTCTAAGAGATACATTTATAGAGTTTCACGATTTTGTTTCTAGGTTACCTGAACTTTTGGCGAAGTAATGGGACATAGGCTACGGGCGTTGCGCCAAAACGGCGTGGATGATTTTGGCCAGCATTAACTCATGAAAATGTCTTTCCATATGTGAATAGGCAGTGCTGACTATTTCCTAAAGTCGCGGGGAGGCACAAACAAAAAATTGGATTTCTTAAAGTATGAGCGTAAAGCCAAAAGCATTAAAAAACAAAATGGTTATCGTAGCCTACCGACACGGTTTCCACAGAGGACAAGAGTATTATTTTTATTTGTCAATAATTAGTCCGACTCTTCATGCTTGATAAATAAAAGAAAAAGTTAGATTCAGTAGCATGATTGTATGCACATTTAACTATAGATAAACAGTTGTAACCTTTTCAATCACAGACATTTTCTCACAGTCATAGCTTAGTATGTCAATACAGAGGTGAAGAGAGGCAAGTTTGGACAGCTGATATATACATAATTGTATATAAATAGAAAGACGTTTATCCTTAAATAGAAAGGTAATGTTTGTCTGGGAAGGAACGTCATTGTGCTCTCTTGTCTTCATGATTATGGTTAAAAGCAGTGGGTTTCTTGTAATTACTCGGGTACTGTGTCATTACTGTTATACACTCTTTAAAATGGCATGCATTTATCCATGTAATGCCCGGTGACATCACAAGGTACGTCTTAGCCTCTGTTTTTCCATTGTTCTTTTTAAAATTTGGAAGTCAGGAAGTCCGTACCTTTATGCATCCAGCTACTGGGTGAGGTGACAGCCCAGCTTTCATTTTAAGACTGAGGAAGATCCCATTCCTGTGAAGCCAGCTCTGTTTCTGTATTTCATGCCAACCACTTCTCTTAATTGTGTAATGGCCCCAATTGCATACATAATCCACCATTTTAGCTATATTTATTGATAAGTTTATGAATGCAAGTTAAGGTCTGTTCTTGTGCCTGTTTAAGTATTTCACTTTGGTCTAATCTACAAAGTAGACCTGGCATTAATGTATATGACTAATTAGCTAATTGAACCAGGGTGATTGGTGGAAGGAGCGTTTTTCCATTAAAACCAGAAACTGATGCAGCCTTACAGGAATGGCGTTTAATACTCCTTGCTTTAAGTTTAGCAAAAACAGTTTAGATTTTTAAAATCATTGCATGGACCAAGGGAATGGTTGAGTACTGGTTGAACCCAACACAGGCCCACAGGCTCTGGCTGTGTCCTAAAATGCTATGTCCCAGAGCTGTTTGCAGAGTGCATAACTTTGGGTTCCTCCTTCACTGCCAGCAACACGAGATTCCTGGCCCTGAATGTTTACCACAGAATGCTGAGCTATGGAACACATTTGAAATGGCACCCCTAATTTCCAGGTGCCTTCAGGATGCTCTGATTAGACACCAAGTAGTTTGCATTGAAGAAATTCAATGTATAAATGTCCGGTTGTGCATGCCTTGGCCTCGTGGGTCAGGGTTATATGCCACTGCTCCAAGCCTGGAGGTGACGGGGCAGTTCAGAGCCTCTTTGGCAAATTACAGATATTTCGAACTAATCGCATCAACTTGGTGATGGCAGGTCTCAGCCGAACATGCAGATTCAAACCAGAAAACATTCCTGTGAACATGCCATCAGATTCTGACCACTGTCTGCACTGGTGTTTCCCTGGTGTGGCCTGTAGCTAATGCAGTAAGTGCTGATTCCAGGGTCTCTGCATCTGGGACTGAGCAGGCCTAATCATAGCTTTAGTCCTGAAACATCGGTCTGCACTGTCTCTCAAAGTGAAATGGCCCCATTTTTATTGCCTTGTAGATGCATGTTATAGCTTTTTTGCTTTGGAGTGGGTTGCTTCCCACTGGTTGCACAGAAGGGTGGGTTTATTCCCATTGGTTGCACAGAAGGGTGGGTTTATTCCCATTGGTTGCATAGAAGGGTGGGGTTTATTCCCATTGGTTGCACAGAAGGGTGGGGTTTATTCCCATTGGTTGCACAGAAGGGTGGGCTTATTCCCATTGGTTGCACAGAAGGGTGGGTTGATTCCCTTTGGTGGCTCACAAGTGTGGGTTGATCTCCACTGGAGGTACAGTAGGGTGGGTTGATCCCCACTGGTTGTACAAGTAGTCACAGCTGGCCTCCTGGTCACATTGTGCTCCCAATGAGTAGTCTTCAGCGGATGACTGTCTGGTAACATATTTCCTCTGAACTCTTAAAGGGGAACTCCACCCATGAATCATAATTTGGTATGATCTGTTTTAATATCAGAGTATTTGCTGCAACTTGTATTTCATGTGTCAAAATCAAATAATCTGCCAGTTATTTCTCTTATCCTTAAAATGACCGGAGGTGTCTTTTGAGTTGCGGAATACCATATTGGTGAAAAATCTATTTTCTCTGTATTTTTGAAGTCACAATCAGTCACAGTTGGTTTCAAATTCGTCCAAAGCATGCTGGAAAAGCTGAGAGTTTAGGAATGATCAGTTTAGTGACCCAGTGGGTCATGAGGGTCAATTTGTGACTTTGACGTACGACTCAATACATTCCTCTGGTTCGCTGTGAGCCTTTATGAGGTCTAAACGTTTGATTTCCTCCAGATCTTTGAGGCAGGTTGCTTTTAAAAGAGAATCTCAAAGCAACGTCGTTCTGGGAGTTGGGTTTCTATCAATAAAGTTTCTGAATGATGGTATTGGCTGCTCTGGGCTGCTCTCCTGGTTAGAGCTGTGTGTTGGACTGGTGTCCTGACAGGATGTGAGCGCTTTCCCTTGGGCACTGTGTTTAATTGCTTTCATCCCTTTCTCTCTAAAGTACACACAGCCAATTCCAGTCCTTGTGTCTCCTCTCCTCTCTCCTCACACGAGCTGTCATTGGGTTTGTACAAACTGGTCTGCCCCAGCACATTTGCAGGGCCTGAAACATGCTATTTGAGCCTGTTGCAAGGGCATCTCTGGGTGTGGCTACACACAGTGCAAAGCTTGATGGTTCCTAGTTGGTCCTGACCGTTTCTCATAGGTCCTGTACCCACCAGACCAAGGGACATTGTTTCCTTAGTTTGTGAAATGATACACAGGGCTCTACAGTGCTCCCATTGTAGGAGTGTTTGCTACCGAAAATTGATATGTGCCACCTGGAAAAATAATTAAGGAGCACATCTAATTCAGGATGCCTTCTTGTGCTCATAGATTTTTCAATTTAGGAGCACATTTGCTCCTTGGAAAAAATGTTAGCAGAGAGCCCGATATTGTTGCTTTTCAGTCTAGTTCATTTGAATGGCCTTCATGTTACCTGGCTGTTGCCATGCAGTGGTTCTCTTCTGGGTCACTTCCTAGTTTGGTTCAAATTTTGTGGCCTGATGGTTTCCAGACTCCTGGAGAAGGCAGCCGGGCCTGTGGGCCCATGCCCCAGGGGCTCACCCTAGACCCCCCAGAACTGCTGGATACATTTGCTGGAAAACCTAGTTTTTGGGAGGTTTTGACTGTGCTAACATGTCAGGCTACTGCTAGGCAGTGTGTGTCCAATACATCACAAATGTATCGCCCCTTTGAGAATCAGACCAATGACTAAGCTGCACATCCCTGTGGCCAGTCACTGCTACTGCTTCCCAGACTAAGGCCATGGTATCCTGATATTTACAGATAGGTGAGGTTTGGTGTAATCTCAGATGGAATGTTTCTGTTTTGTTTTTTTTAAATGCAGTCTGGGGGAAAATCGCAGCCTATTGTAATTGTGCCACGCACACGCTTGCCATGCTAGGGCTTCTAAATTTTGAAAATGATAAACGTGGCACACAGTTTGGAGTCCATGGTCAAACAAAATTTAGATGAACATTACTTTGCTGGATGAACATAATACAGAACAGTCATATTACCTGCCCTTAAGCTCTTGGCTCTGCATTACAGTAAACATTACGGAATGGCTGCCATGTCATTACTTAAGCCTGCCACACCCCATAATGTGTGTTCTGTATGCGTTTTGTAAGACTATACCCTTGAAGTTCAGTGTTTATATTCTCAGGTTCTGAGTAATTAAGGAGGTTCCTTGGCATTGCACGTGTCAGTTGTGCTGTAATATTGTGCATTGTAATTACTATTTTACTGTCACCTTATGTGATGGTCAGTGAACCTGGCGTTGACTAGAAGTCTAGAACCAGGGTTCTTTGACCAATATGTATGTCCCTGAGAACATCACTATAAGTCAGGGCTGGGCAGCCCTGTTCCTGGAGATCTACCATCGTGTAGGTTTTCACTCCAACCCTAACAAAGCACACCTCATTTAAGCTAGAGCAGGGCTGCCCAACCTTGTTCTGAGAGATATACTGTCCTGTAGGTTTTTAATTTCAACCTCAATTTGGCATGTGATAGTACTAATTACTTGCTCAATGAAATCTAGCTGTTGAATGAGGGGTGCTTTGTTAGGGCTATAGTGAAAACGTACAGGACGGTAGATCTCCAGGAACAGGGTTGGGCAGTCCTGTTGTAAATAAAGGGTCAGAACAGTAATGGCTGAAGATATTGGTTAAATGTATTGCTGTGTGCTATTTAACCATTGGTTGATTGTTCTGTTGTCGTGTGGCATAGACTGGGTCTTTCTTTCACCTGATACGGGTTGCTTGCCTCATTTTAGTGTAGTTTATCCCCATTCCATTTGTTGAACACCCCATCCGTGTGGTATTTTGATTGCAGTTCTCTCTGAATAGGAAACCCTTTTCTGCAATCTCCTGTCTTCTTAACCTCTGACACTGCAAACAAGGGTCTGCCTCCATTTTGCGAGATTCCTTTTGTTCTTTAAAAAGAAGTTAAATGTTACCACCTGTACAGTCAATAATGAGTAACCATGTACCTGGGTCTTTGTTCTGTTTAAGGGGCTAAGCAGGTGTAAGATTAATCTTTCTCAACCTCATCGTTTGCCTTTCTTCTGTCTGGAACATTCTTCATCCCTTTCCCTCTGTCACCTTTTTTTTTTTTTGTCATCTGTTTGTTTAGCCATTATGCTCGGTGATTTCTTTGAACAGTAAAAAAAGAAACCAGGCACTGCAGGAGTGTGGGAGAACGATATCATGGGGCCTTGTCCGAATCGGCGCACTTGCATACTATTGAGCATTCAAGTTGCTTGCAAGTTGTACACAGGTTGTATACTCAGTAGCAGGCAAGCGTGCTGCTTCAGACAAGGCCCCCATGATATTGGTCTCCCACAGTTTGGACACAGCCGGGATGTGTGCTGTCAAACTGTGTGGCTGCCATTTTGGATTCAGTCTCAGTCGGTGGAATTTGTTTTTATGTATTGGGCTTAATCGATAATGAAACATGCCACACTCTTGTCTCTTTATCAAAAATCACACCCTTTTGTCATGTTTTTCATTTACACCTGTGGAATCTTCTATGATTTTCAGAGTGATATTGGGTGTAGACCAATAATTAAACTTTATCCTGTCCCAGTTGGACCCTCACAACAGAATGCGTTTGTTTGTTCACATTTGCCTGATTTTGCTCTTTGGTCGCTCCTCCCTCGAAGACAGAAGTGAGTGGGCCTGAAATCTTTCCTTTTTTATTAATTTTTGGGCTTTGTGTCTGCCTGATTTTTTTTATTTATTATGCTAGTAGTAGTTTTGTCTTCCTTCGCTCGACGTTACTGGAAAGCAGTTGCGTCTTGTGAGCTATACAAAGATGCTTTGGGTGGGGTGACTGCAATAAGAAATGTGTGGCCAACTTCCTCTGCTTTCTTCTGGGCGGCAATCTAGCCAAAATACATTGGCATTAATTTCTTAGCTGGCTTTTAAAATGTGTTCTTACACAATTGAGATGCAAAACTATGGCCATTGTCTGTGCAGGGCACTGTGAGTTCTGCCCGGGCCTTTCCATTGTAACAGCTGGGGAAAAGAGTTCCACACGCAGGTTGGATAGTTATAGCCAGTGTAATTCCAGGAGATTAATTCTGACACAAAAGGGATTGTCTGTTTTTGCAGTTTCAGTTCAGCAGCTACCTGGGGGTTGTGGCAAAACCTCTTCTGGAATTAAAGGTTCCATGGAAAGAACAAAAACTACGAAAAGTGGATGTAGGATTGATTACAAAATTGCCTAAATTGGTTGCCATGGTTGTACTGACTACATATTTACCCGGCGATTGGTTGCTATGGCATTGTGGTTAATCTTTCTGAAACCATTTTCTTCTGTTGGTAAAACAAATTCCTTTGCAGCAGACATGGCCTGCCCAAAGAAACCCCCTACCGCCTGCCATGTTAGTTTCAGTCTGCATTAACAAATCAGTATAAATCCCCGTCATATTTACTAAAATTGGCTGTGTTGCTTTCGGCCTCCTGTCTTAGGCCTAAGAGTGATATTTTAGCAAGTATTTTATCTTGCCAGAACAAATGTTTACTTTATTTGCAAATGAGGTTGTTCATTTTGGGGTCTACCGCATCTCTGATAGAACTTTCCAACTAACTTCAGTATAATTCTAAAGAGTCTAGTGAGTGGGTTTTTCCTGAGTTGAATTGCCTTGCCTGTGAAGAGTAGAGGAATGTAATCTAATACACTCAGCAGTGGTGATCTCCATGTTGTGACAAGTCCTACAAGGGCGGTGGCTTCTTTACTGGTTACCTGGGAGATATCAGATCAGTCCAGTCAGTCCTTTAAAGGAGTTCTTGCTCAGCGCATCTCGCAGTCCGTTAGATGGAACTAGCAGATATGCGATTGGCTGAAAGTGAAGACCGCTCTGTGTCGATTGGCTGACGGGGACAACCGCTCTGTGCAGTGACCTGTGACCGTAGAGATAACCCAATAGAACATTTCTCTTTTCTCTTTTTGCTGAGCAACAGAATTGTGGAAACCTGACAGGACATAATACAGGCCATTCAGCCCATCTATGACATAAGAACCTAATACATAATGAGGAGAACAGGCTGTTCAGCCCATCTACGTTGAAGAGGAAGGAAGCTGTAACGGACACACATGTCCACAACTATTATCGTTTTTCTACATTTTAACGGCCACAGAGCCTGCAGTGTCATCCTCCAGAGTAATGTGGTCTGGAGAAGAAAAATGGCTGCACACAGCACCGGTAAAAACATGGCTCTTTGTGCACTGAAAACTTGAAGGGCCTTGGCATCCAAACTGAGATGCCAAGAGTTGGTAGATTCCTGCACAGGAGGAGACACGTTGATTTTGTGTGGGTGCGTCATGTGCGTTTGTCTGTCTGTATGTCTGACACTTGTTCTTCTGTGAAACGGGAAAAACAGAAGCGGTGCCAAGCTCATAAACAGAACAAGGGCGATGCTGAAGCAATGTATAAATTGTATTTCTTCATCATAAAGGAGTGTCTCGCTCCACCCAAGGAATCCATTGCCCCAGGGGCAAGGATTGTGCAAGGATATGCTGCTCGTTGTTTGAACTGACATTTCTCTTGCAACATACGAGGGAAGTATCCAGCGAGCAAAGATGCATGTCATCGCTAATGTACAGAAACGTTTTGCACATCCATGTTTTGGTCATTTATATTTTTTGACACATTGAAGTTTTTCATCCAGCTTTTTTGTACTGTCAGTGTTTCATGACTCTATAATAATCTCTACAAAACTCTAATAATGCTGATTCAAAACCCTACATGATTAGGCTAAACCGTTATTTCCTATTGCAGTTAGTGAGTGTGTGTGTGTGTTATTTTTGGAGATGGTTTTGCACCAATAACATATTTTGTAGTTGTGTGGCACTGATGGATTGTTGGTAAAATGACCAGCTGGGCATAATGCATTCTGGGTAGTGAACCTGGTGGAGCTGTTGCTTGGAAACATGGTGGTGTTTGTGGAGATGCACCCTGGATTCGGCCTTTCAGGGGACCCGGTGTGTGGACCCCGGACTGTGTTTGTGTGCAGCGCACGTTCATAATTTTGGGGGATTCTGAATGTGTCTTTCAGCAGCTGTATTCTAAAATAAGGGTGTACCCCTGCCAGCAGAATTATTTTATTTTCTTCAGTTCGTAGCCAGTGCTTTCGTGAAGAAACGTGTTCTCCAAATGAGCTGCGATCCAGGAATGCCTGTTGCATCATTGTGAAAAACGTCTTTCCGTACCTGACAGGCAGGGAGTTGGCGTCAGCAGATCTACATTGCCTTGCGCAATATTTTTGTCTGTCGTTCTTTTATAATTCTGACATTTTAAACTAATCGTACCTCATTTAAGTTCATTGTAAGGCACGTGTGGAACAACAAGGTGGAGTTACATGATGGTGTTGCCTCTCGACATCGTCATAATGGTTGTTCCAGGTGATACAGTTAGTACAGTCGACAGCTGTGAAATGGCCGGACCTGGGTCAAATACGTACTTGTTTTGGATTCAAATACTTTTCTATACTTTACTGATCTTGTCTGGTGTATGAAATACTCAATGAAATACTCTCAAAAAGTGCAAACCCCTCCTCTGGTCGTATTGGCAGGCTCAATTACACCAGGCAAGATCAATAGAGCACAGAAAAGTAATTGAATCCCAAAAAAATATGTGTTTGATCCAGGTCTGGAAATGGCGCTGTGTTAATGGCTTTTGAGCGTCGCGCAGTTGCAGTCATCACGGGTCTAGGTTTTCGGTGTAACACAGTTGGCGGTAGATTGATGGAGCTCTGGTGTTTACGGTAACACAGTTTGAGTAGTCGTTGCAGGTCTGTATTTTAGAGTGCAACGCAGTCGGACTAGGCAGAACAGCTGTGGGGCTTTATACCCTGGAATGGTTTTTGCAGCTGCACTGCCCACATTCTTATCTTGGTATTAGTCTTTTCTTGGTAGAGCCGAAACGAGGCGCGAAACCCTTTCAGACCCTCCAGGCACGCGAAGCGGTGGCCTGGGGTAACCTGCTCACCGCATCAATCTCAGGGCTTCATTCGTTTCCTGTTTCTCTCTTTTCTTACACATCCTGTTTTTTTGGGTCTTTGTCTTTGTGTAACCATGAAGACCTGTAGATGCTTCTCCTCTTGTATTATTGTGCTGTTTACATCAGTTGAAACCACAGTGGAAACGAAGTGAAATTTTCTTGTGACAGGTGGTTGTCAGCTCACCCTGCAATCAAATGATCGTACTCCAGCCTTATTTATCATGAAGGGCCTTTGTTTACACAGAGGGGGTCCATACCTGGATTACCTCACAGGGACTGACCCCGAATAAGGTCAGAGCTCGAAGCTGAGAAACCCAATACCCTTAAAGACTCATCAGGCTCTGAGCAGATATCAGAATGTCAATCGGTCGATTTTATTAAAGGTGTTGCGTTTCTGACCTCTCCTCATTTCTGGTCGGTCTTTCTGCTGGTTTCCCCTGGCTTAATTGGTTAATTGTTAAAAAACTGTTAAACATTTCACGTAGGGACTCTAATGCAGTCTTCAGCTCTCATCAATGAGGTTAAATGTAGCTGAAATTCTGGATGACTTCAGCGATTTGGGCCAATTGCATAATTGCGAGTGGAAGCTTCCATGTCATCCCAGAAGTGGTCAGCCATCCAGGATCTGGGTTCCCCACCCCTGCTGTGATCCGTAGGGGGGATGAGTCATTGATTTTGAGTTAGTCTGAGTCTCCAGGGAGGGGCTGAGTGCCATTACCCATAATCCCCTACATTAAAGTGATGTGTGTTTATACATGTGCAGTATGCTTACAGGGTGTAACCTGGCCTTGTATACCAGAGTATACAATATGGGATTAAAAAATTACAAGACATTGGTGAGGCCGCTGACTGATGCAAATAAATGATTCAACTCTGTGCTGCTCGCTTATTCAATGGCACTGCTCACAAAATACTAATCCTGCAACGCTGCTCGCAACACTGATCCTGCAGCACTGATCACAAAATACTGATCCTGCAGCCCTGTTCACAATGCAGATTCTGCTGCGCTGATCACAAAATACTGATCCTGCAGCACTGCTCACAAAACATTTAGGCTATAAAAAATATAGCTCACAGAATCCCACCTGCTGGCTGGGAGCATCCAGCCACTCTCTGACTCTCTCTGTTATATAGCAGCCAACCGGACAGCCCCTTTCTTACGCACAGGACGCAATTCAGCACTACGCTCCTGTTCTGCTCTGCTGCACTTCCTTCCCTCCGCACGAGTGGTTCTCAGACTCTGCCCGAAAATCTCCTCTGCCCTAGCTGCCCAGCAGTGGAATGAGCTCCCTCTTCCTCTACGAGATTCTCAGTCACTGCCCATTTCCCGCCGTTTGTCTGAAGACTCATCTCTTCAGACTCCACCTTGACGAACATTCACACTGCACTTCACTGCAGAGCCAGCCCCCCAGTCAAGTAGTACTTTCCTGCTGCACTTATCTTGGTCTTCTTGCACTTTCCTGTTGTACCTGTATCTTGAGATGTTGTAGTTCTTTCATCATGTCTCTTATAATAGCTTAAGACTTAGCCATAGCTTTACTGACTTAGCCTTAAAACCAAGCCTAAGCTTTACTGTTTGACCTGGACTTGAGGTTCATGGCTGTGGATAGCTGCTACTGTATGAGAATTGTACGTTATGTGAACCGTTTGAAATTGTGTGAAGTGCATTGTGGGAGCGGTCTCTCATTCTGCTCTGTTCTGAAATGCATTGTGGGTAAGGGATAGGGGTCTGACGATCTGCCCCCGTCAGAACAGGGCTGTAAAAATTCCCCACACAGCACTTTTTCGCTGCGTTCTCTCTTCCCCCCCCACCCCGCCTTCAGTTTCTCCTCCTCTCTCCTCTTCTCCTCCGCCCTCCTCTCCTCCCCTCTTCCTGCTTGTAATCAGAAACCTCGGAGCCGAGCAATGGGGAGACTGCCAGGATCAAGTTTGCTTCTGCCCTTTTAAGGCAAAAAAAGCCGAGGGAATGTTTCCAGTCGGAGGGAGAGGGAGGGAGGGAGGGAGGGAGGAAAGAGGGAGCAGAACGAGGAGGAGGAGGAGAGGACGTTTTGGAGGCTGTCCGTGCGAGACATGTTCTCTCCTGCGCTCGGAGCTGGGCCCTGTGTGCTAGAACACCGTGTCTCCCCCATGTTTCAACCTTTAGCTCCGGCTCCTGCAAACCGCTCGGGCCAGAGCGGGGTTTTCATTTAATCCAACAAAAAAAAAAAAAGGAAGGATTTTCACAGATCTCCAGTCTTACAGATAGATTTTTTTTCGCTTACTTGTACTTGTTCACGTACATTCACATTTTCCATTGGGTTTTTAATTCCACGTGTGGCACTTCAGTGTGAGTGTGTGTGCCTCTCTCCCTCTCTGTGGGGTTTCTCCTGGCCTTAAGGGGAATGGGCGATGGGCTTGACGCCCCCCTCCCTGTCCCAGCGCTGGGGGGTGTGAGTCAGGGCCGACTCCAGACCACGTAGTTTGTGATAAGATGTCAATGGAATGTGAACCGTTTCCTCTGGCTCCTGTGGAGATGCAGTGAGCTCACTGGGAAGGGTCATTACAAGGCAGGGACTTTAACCCTTTAAACTTATTTGGGTTTTATTGCTGCCTGTTTGGGGATGGGGCACTGAGGCTGAGATTGTCTTCTTAAATGTCACACTAGCCACATATACTGTCTGCCTCAAAGGTAACATCCCACTGTGTGCTTCCACTAGTGGCATCAATCCAGACAACCTCCAGCCCTGCTCACAGTGATCAGTGTGCTGTAGCTCAGGGCTGTTCACCACTGCAGTAATCAGTGTGCTGTAGCTCAGTGCTGTTCACTGTACTGATCAGTGTGCTGTAGTGTTACAACAGATTGGGGGTGGTTTCTCTCTGTTAGAGGACAGTGTTAGAGCAGGTATGGGGTGGTTTCTCTCTGTTAGAGGGCAGTGTTACTGCAGATAGGGGGTGGTTTCTCTCTGGAGGACAGTGTTACAGCAGGTAGAGGTGGTTTCTCTCTGTTAGAGGGCAGTGTTAGAGCAGGTAGGGGATGGTTTCTCTCTGTTAGAGGGCAGTGTTAGAGCAGGTAGGGGATGGTTTCTCTCTGTTAGAGGGCGGTGTTACAGCAGGTAGGGGTGGTTTCTCTCTGTTAGAGGGCAGTGTTGGAGCAGGTAGGGGATGGTTTCTCTCTGTTAGAGGGCGGTGTTAGCGCAGGTAGGGGTGGTTTCTCTCTGTTAGAGGGCAGTGTTACAGCAGGTAGGGGGTGGTTTCTCTCTGTTAGAGGGCAGTGTTACTGCAGGTAGGGGGTGGTTTCTCTCTGTTAGAGGGCAGTGTTAGAGCAGGTAGGGGGTGGTTTCTCTCTGTTAGAGGGCAGTGTTAGAGCAGGTAGGGGGTGATTTCTCTCTGTTAGAGGGCAGTGTTACAGCAGGTAGAGGGTGGTTTCTCTCTGTTAGAGGGAAGTGTTACAGTAGGTAGGGGTGGTTTCTCTCTGTTAGAGGGCAGTGTTAGAGCAGGTATGGGGTGGTTTCTCTCTGTTAGAGGGCAGTGTTAGAGCAGGTATGGGGTGGTTTCTCTCTGTTAGAGGGCTGTGTTACTGCAGGTAGGGGGTGGTTTCTCTCTGTTAGAGGGCAGTGTTACTGCAGGTAGGGGGTGGTTTCTCTCTGTTAGAGGGCAGTGTTAGGGCAGGTTGGCGCAGTTTGGGCCCTGTAATGAGTCAGGCTCAGCAGTGCCTGTGAACAGCGCCTCCTCTTTTAAAGGAAGGGATGACTCAGTGATTCTGCACAACTCCACTGCTGCGGCACTCATGTTCGGGGAATTTGCCTTCTAACTGTGGTTAAGCCCACTGGATGCGTTTATGGCCAAAAAAGGCCTGTGTGTGTGTGTGTGTGTGTGTGTGTGTGTGTGTGTGTGTACCGAATCCCCCGGCCGATGTTGGAACGCTCTGGGATTCCTGTCATGTTTCCTGTTACCATGCCGTTAGATAAGTGAGCGCTCCCTCTCGCTCCAGCTTATCCCCAAAATCATGCTTTCCCTTTTTACCCCCGGAGCAGGACGCTCAGTTCCTCTGGCTCGCATGGCCGTTAGCATATCTGGAACAGGGGAACGCGCTGTGCCTTCGGGTGCTCCTTAAAAAAATTTTTTTAAAACCGTCCCTGTGTTTTACACGGCTTTCTGACATTTCAGACCACTCAGAGAGTCCCTAGCTGTGGAGTTAAGGCACTGTGATATGGAGGCGGAGTAATAATCATCCGTGCTGATTGACATGCAACCCTGGGGTGTGAGCCACGCCCACTGACTGACTGTACACGTTCCTTACGGCATTGGAGTCTGGATGAGTCCTTGTTTGGCAAGAACTGAGTTTTCTACTGTCATATCACCCCATCACAGGATTTGTCCTCCTGCCCTGTAACCTTGGAGGGGTGTGTGTGTGTGTGTGTGTGTGTGTGCGTGCGTGCGCACTCGCGTGCACGTGGTTATATTGTTCTGAGAACTTGAACTCCAGCAGACGACATCCCCCAGCGCACACACCCCTCGGTCAGTTTTTCCCACTCGATGTTCGTTTACTTTTCTTCTCTCTGTAATCCACAAAGATTATCTTGGGCCCAGAGCAGTCCTGTTACCATGGATACCACATGGCAGTGCAGGGTGCCTTGGCAGACCCCACGTGAATGAGATTTATCCATCTGATTTACATCAGATAACGGTTTAATCTTTGGAAGTTTGGAGGAACAGGGATTAATTCTGCATTATTGTTTGAACAAAAAATGTAAACTCAAATGAAACTTTTCAATATAACATGAAATGTTTTTTTTAAAGTCGTGAGGTATGTGAGGGTGCACTGCCCTCCTGACTGTGGGGGGGGGGGGGAGGAGAGGGGGTGCGTGGGGTTTTGATTCGTCATGGGGAATTTCTGATTTATATGTGGGCTGTTTTTGGTGCATTGAACACTTTCATGCATCACAAGCTATGCATATGACTTTCAGCATACACCTCTCTGGCACGCCATTCTAATCTCAGTGAATGGCTAGCTGGGTCCCCTGCAGACCCGAATCGCGTGACATGCAAGCTGTGATGATTCATTCTCTCTCTTCCATCGCGGGGGGGGGTGCAGTGGTTTCTCTTTGTGAGTCCTTCGTTCTCCTCACCCCCCCCCCCCCGCCCGGTCATGTGACACATTCACCTTTGCTGTCTGCTGTGGGGTTCCAGGGTTTGTTTGTGCGATGTTATTCAGTAGTCTGAATACCGAGTGGTGAAAGGGCAGAATATCACGGTAGAGCTTGAGATACAGAAACGGACCCTTCCGGAACTCTGAAATGTTTCTAACTATGAAAGTGATGTGGAAAATTTTAAGAACTTGAATCCTTGGTTGATTGGAATTGTTACTGTTGCGTTTCTAAAAAATGTGCTACTCTGAAGTTTATCAGTGCTGTGTAGTCATAATTCTGATAGTAGTTCATTTTGAATCAATGGAAACTGTGACTCCTTGCGGTTGTATTGAAATGCTCATGTTAATTCCTGAATGGCCGCTTCTCATTGGCTTTAATTCCAGTGTTTCTGATGTGACACAGTGTTCCACTGGCACTTAACAAACACACTGAAATACCCATGAGTGGCACTTTGATATATTTATGCACTTGCAGGTCTGTGTATGACTTCTGCAGATCTGCTTCCATGTTTCTCAAAACACCAGTTTTGAGTTTTTGTGTAGCTTTGCATAGGCGTTACTTTTTTAAGGGGCATTTGATATTGTAAATTGCACAGTTTACACATGCGTCACGGGTTTATGAAAATAACTCCTCATCGCTTGTGTCACACCCCTGTGACACGCCCCTGGGTGGACAGAAGAGCTGGGCACGGGGAGATGTGTGAATTCACTGGTTTTCACCAGCAAATGTATTTGCAGAGATAGAGAGAGAGACAGAGGTTTTACAGTATGACAAATAAATAAATGGAAAGCTTCTTCTGTCACCCTCAGTGGATCTTGGTAAAAATAATAAAACAAAAAAGGGCTAAATAAATGAACCAAAACCTGTAGCTTTTTAGCCAGGGCCTTCTTTAACTCATGCTCTCTCTCCGAAGGATGCGTGGTGTGCGGTGTAATTCGCTTTTAGGCCAGTGGTCGTTTCTGGCACGCGATCTGGTTGCAACTGTGCCATTTAAAAACATGCCTGCCTTCCTCAACTGTGATGATGCCGACTATCACAGTTCAGTGCGTTTAGTCTGACAGTCATCCTCAGCTGTGAATTGTGTTCTTACTGCTCAGTGCGTTTAGTGTCTCTGACAGTCATCCTCAGCTGTGAATCTCATGTCCTTACTGTTCAGTGTTTAGTGTCTCTGACAGTCATCCTCAGCCGTTGTGATGCATGTTCACACTGTCGATACTGTGTCCGTTAGATTCCAAGGCGATTGTGGACGGGAACCTGAAGCTGATCCTGGGCCTGATATGGACGCTGATCCTGCACTACTCCATCTCCATGCCCATGTGGGACGAGGAACAGGAGGAGGACGAGGGCAAGCAGAAGACGCCGAAGCAGAGGCTGCTGGGATGGATCCAGAACAAAGTGCCAGACCTGCCCATCGCCAACTTCAGCCGTGACTGGCAGACAGGCCAGGCCCTGGGCGCTCTCGTGGACAGCTGTGCCCCAGGTGAGAGGGGCGTGGCTAGGGCCTTTTTAGGGGCTGTGGACAGAGGGGCTGCTGGGAGCTTCATCCTGTTAAGGCCCTGTTCCAGTGTGTGGATGGGCCCCATGGTCTGGTATCTGTTCTGATAGAAGCATGGAGAACGTAGTGATAAGCAGTACACTTGAGAATAAATTTTGTCCTTCCAAACTGAGAGAAAAGGAGGGTGAGCTTAAAGCCCAGTAGCACCTCTGTCTCTCTCTCTGTAATTATCTGTATAATGAAGTGGGATGAACGTCCCAAGCTCTCCTTCAGCCTGTGGGGCTGTGCGTCCTTATTTCTCCTGAGGGAGTAAGTGTGTGTGTGAGGGGGTGGTGTTTGAGTTTGTTCTCCCATTTCCCTCCCCCAGGTCTGTGTCCTGACTGGGACTCCTGGGACCGGAGCAAGCCGGTGGAGAATGCCCGCGAGGCCATGCAGCAGGCTGACGACTGGCTGGGAATCCCACAGGTACGCTCATCACCACGCCCCCCGATCCAGAGCCACGCCCCCGCGCCAAGCCACGCCCCCGCTCCAAGCCACACCCCTGATCCTGAGCCACACCCCCTGCTCCAGAACCACACCCCCCGATCCAGAGCCACACCCCTGCTCTGAGACACGCCCCCCCCCGCCCCCTCTAGAGACACACACCTCCCCCCGGTCCAGAAATACCCCCTGCCTTGTGCAGAGACAGAGAGACCCTCCTCCACTCAGACACGCCCACTTTGATTTGCCATCACTGATGCTGACTGGGCGTCATGCGGGTCCGGTGAGAAGAGGCATTATTCGCTGCGTGCATTTATGCAGAGATGATCGGGCTCAGAGAGCAGAGCGCCCGTCGCAGAGAGCGTGCGGAACGAAAAGCTGCAGGTGCAGAGTCTGTAGTGGCGGGCGAATCTTTGTGATGGCGCAGGAAGCGAGCCCGCCGTGGCGTGCGGTGCTGCGGGCAGCCTGTCTGCCAGCCTGCCAGTTGCCTGTGGTTTTCCTGCAACTGGCGCGAGTTCTGCTAAGAGAGCAGGTTTTAATTCCTCTTCAGTGACAAAGGCTTTCAAAAGCTGCTTTCACATCACGCGTGGCTGGCTGGCTGGCAGTCTGTCTGACTGGCGAACTGGATCTATGGGTAATGTCGGAGTCAGGGTCGTCTGAGGTTAACTGTCAGCCAGACTTGATATTTGTGCGTGAGTGTGTGTGTGTGTGTGAATGAGAGTTTGGGAGCTGTCAGACAAGTAGAAATTGTTTGGTAAAATGGTTCCTGACAAAATTAAGCTAACTTGAACAGTTAACGTGCTTGTTTGATGTTCAGTGCTCTGAATACAGAACGCAAGTGCCAAAACTCCTCACTTATCCAGCATTTAATATATTGTTTATTTGTTATTTTTAATTCACTTGATAATTATCATCAATGGTATTACCAAATTCTCTGATGGCAGAGAAATTTAGTGGATCGACCTTTGACAAATTGTGCACAGTCAGATGAAATCAAGGAGGTTTATGAGCAATTTATGGTATCAAATACCAATTTTCATTGGCTAAAATAAAGAGTTTAATTTACCTTCATGTGAAATACTATGTATATGATCATCAGGAAAATGAATGAGTGTCTCACCACTGTTTCTCCCAAGGCATCCCAAGATGCATCAGCAAACCTCAGAACCTGCTGTTGGGAGTCTTGGTCAGGCAATAAACGTACTGTTTGAATAGGCTGGTAGTAACACCATGGCCTCTGTCTCATTCTAGTTTGGTCTGAATCAGGATTTTAAACATGGTGCCCATAGATATTGAACTTTTGTAATGTTGAGGAATCATACACTGTAATTTGTGGCAGAGTGAGGCTTCCTCAGGGAACTGTTGAAGCCACCTAACCCCTGGTGACACACACACACTCATGTATATACACACACACGCACACACACACACACACACACACACACACTGATTGCCCTTAGGGTCAGAAAGAGTCACCCCCTCGGTTCTGCTCTGGAGTTGGTCCCCTGTCCTCTTTGTGCTTATCTCCGTCCCACCCTGGGGCTGGTCCTCTGTCCTGTTCATCTTTGTGCTTATCTCTGTCCTGCCGTGGGCTAGGCCTTTGAAGTTCTCTGAGTCCATTAGCCTGGAGCACCCAAGCAGACTAAACCTTATCTCCATCAAAGGCATACAGCTGTCCTGTCTGGACCAGTGTGTCATATTCTGTTAATTAAATGACCCCCGCCCCCCCGCTCCTCAGCAACTGAGTATTGGGGAGTATTCCTTTCTGGTTTCAGGAGGAGTGTCTTATTGAAACTAAAACAATTGCATCTACCGATGTGGCACTTTAACGTGCGTTTACAGTGCATAAGAGGCTTATTCCTTTGGGCTGAGTAGCCTGTGTTACCCACTGCTTTGTAGTGTTGGCTTGTGTAATTTTATTCACTTAATACCACTTAAAGCTGGGTATTTGTCAGTTTCATTGCACATACACTTGGTAACCCTTTAACGTGAATTTGTATGTATGTACGCGGGTAATGTACTGTGTAGTCTTGGACCAGTGCTCTGTGTGGCGATATTTTTGGCTGAGATGCGGGACGCTCAGGCTAATGCAGGACGTGAGGCGGTAATGGCGGCAGTCGGCTCTGTGGGTTAACTCTGTGTCTCTGTGTCGTGCCCCAGGTCATCACCCCCGAGGAGATCGTGGACCCCAACGTGGACGAGCACTCCGTCATGACCTACCTGTCCCAGTTCCCCAAAGCCAAGCTGAAGCCCGGAGCCCCCCTCCGCCCCAAACTGAACCCCAAAAAGGCCCGCGCCTACGGACCGGGTGCGTTGGCGCGCGCCTGTGCTCGTACTGTCTCGTCGACAGTGTGGGTGTGTGTGTGTGTGTGTGTGTGTGTGTGTGTGTGTGTGTGTGTGTTTCAGTCTGTATGTGTGTGTGATGGATACTGTCTCTGTCGTACAGGTGTTGAGGGTGTGTGTGTGTTTCAGTCTGTGTGTGTGTGTGTATAATGGATACCCTCCCTGTCGTACAGGTGTTGAGGGTGTGTGTGTGTTTCAGTCCGTATGTGTGTGTGATGGATACTGTCTCTGTCGTACAGGTGTTGAGGGTGTGTGCGTTTCAGTCTGTATGTGCGTACGATGGATACTCTCTCTGTTGTACAGGTGTTGAGGGTGTGTGTGTTTCAGTCCGTATGTGTGTGTGATGGATACTGTCTCTGTGTCGTGCAGGTATTGAGCCCACAGGTAACGTGGTGATGAAGAAGGCTCTGTTCACCGTGGAAACCATCAGCGCCGGGATGGGGGAGGTGCTGGTGTACGTGGAGGACCCGGCGGGCCACAGGGAGGAGGTGAGAGTTACGTCGGTCACGTGACGTCTTTCCTCAACGCCACTTTCACTCGTTCACCCCTTTCATTTGCTCGGCGCTTAAAATGGTCTCCACGAGTCTAACCACCTGTGTTTTTTTTTAATGTTTGGTCCCCCCCCCAGGCTAAAGTCACCGCCAACAATGACAAGAACCGCACGTACTCTGTGGTCTACGTACCCAAAGTCACTGGACAGCACAAGGTAAAGCGTCGCAGCCTAAGCACAGTTGACACCGCGTATTCCAGCTTTAGTAGTGTTGCGTGTATTAGCATTATGGTCTGGGAATGCGTTTAGCTGGCACCGGCACTGTATAACTCGTATAAATCGCATGAAGGCACTCGTGATTCTCTTACAGTGCCGGTCACTCTGAGAGCGTCTGCCCGGCGGATGTAATCTAATGTCGTTTAGCCCTGATGCGGACGCATTCCAGCCATTGTTCCGGTCCTGTGAAACGGTTGAATGGAAGCTCTGAACGGAGAGTGCACACCACTGCTCTCCTTCTCTTCTCTCCTTTCTCCCTCGGTTTTATCCCAGGAAAGGTTTTGAATGGGTGAGCAGTCCTTCTGAAGTAACTGCGGGCTGCAGGGTTCTCTCTAGTTATTTTCTGCTGTAGAGATCAACAAATTCACAAGTGTGAACAAAAAAAAAAAAAAAGTTAGTGAACAGTGTGTTGAGCCACCACACAGTATTTATGTGCTGTGGTGTGTGTAGTGTCTGCCAGCATCCGGAATTCTTCTGGAAAAACTAAGAGATAAAGAGATAATAAGCTCACACTCAGGAGATGGATGTACAAAATTCTGTCTTGGGAATCATTCCGGAATATTCCATTCTTAAAAGATAAAAAATAAAAATAAAAATGTCCCAGCTTGTTGCTCATTCAGCAAGTTGAGCTGTCTTGGTTGTTGAAGCTCTCGCCAAACATTCGCTCGTATTTCACAATGAATGAGGTCTCTTGCTGCAGACGTCTGTACCACAACTGTTGGCAGCCAGTCCTTTTCAGCATTTGTACATGACCCTATGCATGATGGGATAGTAGTATTTGTTTCATGAATTGATGAGCCACGCTAGTTTGGTATAGTAATGCATCTCATTCAAGTGTGTTTTGTGCAGTGCCTCTTAATTTCTCAGTGAAGTGGTCATTGTATGAGTGAAACCGAAGGTCATTAACATTGCTGTACGGTAGGTAGCAGAACCAGTGAGGGGACAGGGCCCAGTGGCGCAGCCAATAGCTGCGCGTTGCCTGAATGACGGAAGCCATTTTAGATTTTTAACGGCGCTCGTGCTCTGGGTTCTGCAGGTGACCGTTCTGTTTGCGGGCCTGCACATCTCCAAGAGCCCCTTCGAGGTGGAGGTGGGCATGGCCCAGGGGGACTCCAGCAAGGCCACCGCCCAGGGCCCCGGCCTCGAACCCGCGGGGAACATCGCCAACAAGACCACCTACTTCGACGTGTACACCGCAGGTAGCGCTGGCGATGCCCTCGCATGCTTAAAGGTAGCGCGCGCTGCCTGCTGTCCCTGCCTGGGTCCTCCGTAGGTCACGGTCTCCAAACGTAGTGCTAAGAGCTGAAAGGGCCGTTCTAAAGCAGAGGGCCCCTTTATAAAAACAGAGGTGCTGGTTGTCGTGGGCGGGGCTGGTGATGGGGATGCTGAGGCGGGTGGTTGTGGCTGGTGATTGGAGGTGGGGCTGGTGATGATGAGGGGATGGCTGGTGGTTGTGGCTGGTGATTGGAGGTGGGGCTGGTGATGGTGAGGGGATGGCTGGTGGTTGTGACTGGTGATGGGAGGTGGGGCTAGTGATGGTGAGGGGATGGCTGGTGGTTGTGGCTGGTGATTGGAGGTGGGGATAGTGATGATGAGGGGATGGCTGGTGGTGGGTGACTGGTGATTGGAGGTGGGGCTGGTGATGGTGAGGGGATGGCTGGTGGTTGTGACTGGTGATTGGAGGTGGGGCTAGTGATGATGAGGGGATGGCTGGTGGTTGTGGCTGGTGATTGGAGGTGGGGCTGGTGATGGTGAGGGGATGGCTGGTGGTTGTGACTGGTGATTGGAGGTGGGGATAGTGATGATGAGGGGATGGCTGGTGGTTGTGGCTGGTGATTGGAGGTGGGGCTGGTGATGGGGATGCTGAGGCTGGTGGTTGTGGCTAGTGATTGGAGGTGGGGCTGGTGATGGTGAGGGGATGGTGCTGGTTGTGGGTGGGGCTGTAACTCCCAGTCACGCCCTCTCTTCCCCTGCAGGAGCTGGGGTGGGGGAAGTGGAAGTGGTGATCGTCGACCCCAGCGGGAAGAAGGATACTGTGGAGTGTCAAATCGAGGACAAAGGAAACAGCAGCTACCACTGCACTTACAAACCCGTCCAGGAGGGGGCGCACACCATCCACGTCACCTTCGCCGGTGGGCAGATCTCCAAGAGCCCCTTCACCGTCACCGTGGGCGAGGGTAAGTGTGCAGTGTGTAGGGCAGGAGGGTACACTGTGGGCGAGGGTAAGTGTGCAGTGTGTAGGGCTGGAGGGTACACTGTGAGGGTAAGTGTGCAGTGTGTAGGGCAGGAGGGTACACTGTGAGGGTAAGTGTGTAATGTGTAGTGCAGGAGGGTACACTGCGGGTAAGTGTGTAGTGTGTAGGGCTGGAGGGTACACTGTGAGGGCAGGTGTGTAGGTTAGAAGGGTACACTGTGGGTGAGGGTAAGTGTGTAGTGTATAGGGCTGGAGGGTACACTGTGAGGATTAGTGTGTAATGTGCAGGGCAGGAGGGTACACTGTGAGGATTAGTGTGTAATGTGTAGGGCAGGAGGGTACACTGTGAGGGTTAGTGTGTAATATGTAGGGCAGGAGGGCACACTGTGAGGGTAAGTGTGTAATGTGTAGGGCAGGAGGGTACACTGGGCGAGGGTAAGTGTGTAGGGCAGGAGGGTACACTGTGAGGATTAGTGTGTAATGTGTAGGGCAGGAGGGCACACTGTAAGGGTAAGTGTGTAATGTGTAGTGCAGGAGGGTACACTGTGGGAGATGGGTAAGCTAAGTGTACACTCAGGTTAGTGTATAATTGCCCATAGGTTTCTCAGTGTGGAGGGTGGGTTTGGTCAGCAGGTGTGTCTGTGCCTCATCGCACACCAGCGCCCCCCTCGGGTCAGTCTGGCACTGCAGTCTGGCACCGCTGACTGTGTGAATTAACTGATGGACTGTGGAGAGAAAGAATGATGTCCCATGTTTGGGAGGAGAGCACAGCCGTGCACAAACTGGGCTTGGGGCATAAAGGAGGGGGAAATTTTAAAATTGTAACAAGTATGTGGAAGGTGGTTTTAAAGTTGATTGTATGCATCCCTTTTTCTGATGTTCTTTGTGTTCCTGCTTTTTGCTGTTATTATATCTTACATGCATCGTCTCCCCTCTTTCGTCCTGTTAGCCTGGCCGGCTGGTATCTCTTCCTCTCTCTCTGGATCAGCTTCTTGACTTCTGATGTCATTTCCTGTCTCCTTGGATCTCTGTTCTGGGTACCTTACGAATGGTCTCTTGAGTATTTGTGTTCTGCATGCATTTCTTAACTGTCTGCCAGCATTAACCGCTTCCTGTGCTGAGAGTGTGGTAGGCATGCATGCGCACGTAGTGGGTAGATGGCAGTTTGTGTGGTCGTAGCGAAGCACGTTCCCAACATTGTTCTTTCTTTTCACGTTAGAGGTTTGTTGAGTATGTCGGCATGTTTAAATTCTGTGATATGCTCCATTTTCCTAATAATGAATTATACATGTGCAAACACACACACACACACGTGCGCACACTTTATTATTATTATCTGAGAACCTCACAGGAACCTCATTTCCTTCAGGGGAAGTCCAGTCATAACTGGGCATTTTCCTAAGGTTTTAAATAGATGTGACTGTGACGGTGACACATCGTGGCTGCTCGCTCAGATAGGTTTTAGGAGTGTATATCTGTCTCTGCCTGTCTGTCTGTCTGGGCGTCTCCACTTCCTGCTCTTAGAAAGGCGGATGAGGGAATGGAGTGTTCTTATGAAAGGGTGTTAGATATTTATTGTGCTTTATATTACATTAAAGTCTCTTTAGTCAACTTTTATAGCATTAATTTAACCAGTTATACACTGGATAATACTTAGAACAGTGCAGGTTAAGTGCCTTGTGAGGGTACAACGCAGTGTGACGAATGAAAATCGACCTATAGGTTACGAGACCAACTCCTTTCCCATCATGCCACGCTGCCGCCCAACAGACGTGTAGCCGCTCCCCAGGCTTATCTGATCTGTTTAAATGCGGGTCATTACCATAGCACATTCAGCTCCTCTACTGATGCTAGTGATTAAAATGGACCCTCCCTACGCCTCTCTGCCTTCCCTATCTATCCTCATCGTTCACACCGCACCTCTCTCCCAAATCTCTCCTCTCTTCTACCTGCATATTTCATTTCTTGCCTTTCCTCTCCCTGTCTCCGTCTCTCTGCCTCTGTCCCTCTTCCACCTCAATTTCTTCCCATACACTCTCTCATCTTGCTACTTCATCTCAATCATTTCCAGAAATAATATTTGCTCAAAGGTTAGAGGGTGGTCCCAACCGGTTCAGTTAGAATATGTGTTTTTCTTTAATGTATTTCCTGAGAGGAAGTTGGAGCTCTGTCTCTTTCCCCCCTGCCGCTGGTAGGTCTGCTTGTGTCCGAGCTTTCATCGCCGAGCCTGTACTTTGTCAGGACGTCTCTTTGAAGTTCCGCCGCTGTGGTCATGTGGTCTGTCACAGCGCGTTCTCTCTCTACGGATCAACAGCGCTCCAGTTTGCTTTGTGCTTTTTCTCTGGTTCTTCCAATCGGTGATGTCATTTTCTTTGCGGTGTTGTTTGGCTGATTCTAATTGGTGTTTTTGTGCTGATGTCCCATCATGAGGCCACATTTATGTGGGCTAGGTGTCAGCAGTGCATGGCGTTGGAAGTCCTGGTCTAACTTTTTTAACGTAAGAGAACTGGATAAGCTGAGTTCTGTCAGTAGCACATAGGTGGAAATCGGCACAGTAAATTCCACACCGATATCGGGAAATATTTTACACAGAGAGCTGTCCATGTGTGGAACAGCTTGCCAGGTCATGTAGTAGAGGCAGAAACTCAAATGTTCAAATACAGGTGTAATTCAGTCCTGGACTCTAGTATTAATGTAGTCTTAATGCTAGGGCTGTGGGTTGTTCTGTAGAAGACTCCAGATGCATCCTAACTTTGTGTTGTCTGTTAATTGAAATTATGTCCCAGCCCAGCCCAGTTTAGTTTTGCATGCCTTGATTTTCCTCTCTCACGGAGTCTGCAGAATTCTGCGTATGTTGTTATATCTAGTAAACTCAGTCTCTGAACTTCACCGCTCGGTGAAACGGTTGTGTGACTGACTCGGGGGTGTTTGAAAGCGTTTTTTCCCCCTGGCGTAACATCCCCAGCAAGCTCGTGGTGTTGCAGTGGGGCTGCCGCTGTGTTGCCGTTGGCGTTTGAGCGCGTCTCTCTCTCTCTCTCTTTCCCGGCAGCCTGCAACCCCAGCCTCTGCAGGGCGTCCGGGCGTGGCCTTCAGCCCAAGGGGCTGCGGACCAAAGAGGCTGCCGAATTTAAGGTGTTCACCAAGGGAGCCGGGACAGGAGACCTCAAAGTCACCATCAAAGGACCCAGTGAGTCTCCACCACAGCAGCGTCACCTCCCCCCCTCCAAAATAAAAGCGCTGCCCCCCCCCTGCAGGGTCACACTCTTAAAAGCACTGTCCCCGGAGTCTCGCACCCCAACGCCGTCCACAGGGTCAAACATCATTACCCACCCCCAAGGTTTTACACACCCCAGAACTTCTCCCAGAGTCACCCCCAAAGAACGCTATTCCCAGGATCCGACCCCAAAATTTACCCCCAGGATTACACCCCTGAAACATCACACCAAGGTTACGCACCCCAAATAATACCAGGATCGGACTCCGTGACTGCCGTCACTGTAAAATTTCATTAATTTGATATTTACCCTGAAATGCATTTACGTAATTGAGTTAATTTTAAAGTAAGTGAGTTTTGCCCATCTCTACATCCAGTGGCATTTGCCTACCGTGTTAAATCCACTTGTTTGTTGCTGTGGCTAAAACCATGTGCCCAATAACTAAATGGCAAATGCGCTGCCTTTTTGTTTGGCAGCAGTTCAGTAATCCTCATGGCCATTGGCTTCTCCGTCCTGTTTCAGAGGGTCTTGAGGAGCCCTGCAAGAGGAAGGACCTGGGAGACGGCACGTACGGCTATGAGTATTACCCCACCACGCCCGGGAACTACATCATCACCATCACCTGGGGAGGGCAGCAGATTTCACGCAGGTGAGGGGCCTTCCTGTGGGCGGAGGGGTCTCGGACGGAAGGACTCTGTCTCTGGCCCTATATTTCCATGCAGCGTATATGGGCCATTAAAAAAAATTTTTTTTTACACAAATTCAGTGCACGTTGCGTTGGTTGTTCACAAATGCTTCTGTGAAAACAACTTCATCACTGTTACCTATTGGGTAACCGTAAGACAGCCAATTGGCAGAGAGATTTTGCAGCTTCCATGTGTTCGATAAAAATGCATCACATGATCACATGGAAGCTTGTACGACCTTGCCGCTGATTGGCTGTCTTATCTAACACCCAGTCGATAAGATGTTAGGTTTTTTTTTTTTTTTCCTTCCTCTGAAAGCATTTCACACAGCCCCTGAAGTGTGGTTGTTTACTTCCGCATCAGGCATAATTAAAGGGAAAAAGTGGAAAAGGAAGGTAATGTACCATGTGGGTGGCAGTGTAGAATAATGGGCAAGGAACCTGGCTTGTGACCAACAGGTTGCAAGTTCGATTCCTGGGTAGGACACTGCCCGTTGTACCCTTGAGCAAGGTACCTAGCCTGCTTTGCTTCAGTGTCTATCCAGCTGTATAAATGGATGTAATGTAAATGCTATGTGAAAGGTTGTGTAAGTCGGTCTGGATAAGAGCGTCTGCTAAATGCCTGTATTGTAATTATTGTAACATGGTGGTGAAGGTGATGTTATTGCATTTGATAATTATGGAGCACCGACCAGCCCTGCAAGGTAGCTAATGAGCTAACAAACGGCCCTTCCCCCCCCTCCCCCAGCCCGTTTGAGGTGAAGGTGGGCACGGATGCCGGTCCACAGAAGGTGCGGGCATGGGGCCCAGGACTGGAGGGTGGCATCGTGGGAAAATCTGCGGACTTTGTGGTGGAGGCTGTTGGGGACAACGTTGGCACACTGGGTAAGTCCTTAGACAGAGTTCATCTCCTGTGGAATGTTCTGCTCATTTAGGATTTGAAGGGGATTTAAAATCCAACTGAAAATCAGCAATCAAGTTGAAGGTGCAATCAGCATTTTAAACTTAATGCACTACTTCTCAATGATCTGCACACTTACATACTTTGTGTATTGTGTATTTCATGTTCAGTTTTCTCAATCCCAGTGTTTTTGTGTGTCGTATGGCTGTTTTTATGTTTGCTGTGTGAAACCAAAGACAATGTCCCACTTTGTGTGGATAGTGAATTTGTATTGTATTGTGCATTCTGTTTTACCCTCAGAATAGTTGGCATGACCTCGTTCATGCATCAGAAACAATTCTCCTATCTATATCTGCAAATGACCATCTGAAGCGATGATGTCATTGGGATGCAACTCCTCCTGTACTTTTCACTGAAGGGAATGTAGATGTCTCTTGCTTTGGAGAATACTGTGCACTACTGACAAATTTATTGTTTTGTCTGTACATCTGGAGTCACAATCACAATATTTAAGCTGCTAGTGAAGGTTTGGAGTCTTGTTTTATTTTCATCTGAACAGCAGCTCCTGCTAAATTTTATAAATCCATTCCCTATAATCGGGGGAAGGGGAGGAGCTATACCCATGTGACATCATTGTTTTGGGGTGAAGTTCTGTGCACTCTTTGTTTGCGAAAGTATTTCTTTTCTTATTAGAAATGCAGTGGATAAATTATTCTTTAAGGTGAAGACCAACGTATTAATGAGTCCGGAGTTCCCTTTTTTCCTACGTCCGGTTCCCAAATCCTCAAGCTTGTTCTGCCCGCGGCAGGGTTCTCTGTGGAGGGCCCGTCCCAGGCCAAGATCGAGTGCGACGACAAGGGCGACGGGTCCTGCGACGTGCGGTACTGGCCGATGGAACCGGGCGAGTACGCCGTGCACGTCCTCTGCAACAACGAGGACATTCAGCACAGCCCCTTCATGGCCGAGATCAAGCCATCGCCAGGAAAGGACTTCCACCCAGAGAAGGTCAGTCCAGCCTCGCCCATTAACTCACATTATAGTCCGCCATAGTGTCGTCCATTAACTCGCATTATAATCCGCCATAGTGTCGTCCATTAACTCACATTATAATCCGCCATAGTGTCGTCCATTAACTCACATTATAATCAGCCATGAGCTGAAGTGGGTTACTTTCTCTCCTAATCTAGATCAACTCAGACCAAAATATGTCTGCTTGTCTGTGTGAAATCCGAAACTCATGCAAATTAGAAACCGCATCGAATAATAATCAGATTTGGTAGTGCAACAAAGATAAACCATACTTTATACTGTTTTTTCCAACTGATAAATCATCTCACTTGGCTGCTGTTCCAATCAGTGAGCTAGCAAATTCAGCAGTTATCTAGACTTCTCTTCTCGCCACATTGCCCCAGAGATTTTTGGTCATTGACGGCACTGATATGCAAGTGAACATGGGATCTTGTCTGGGGTTCTGTTTGCAAATACGTAGCATTAGCTTGCTAGCTAGGTACTGTATTGAGGTTTGGTCGGGTCTAAACGGAACAGATTAAGTTCAGCAACCAGAATCTGAATTCTGTTCGTCTGTAGAGCCCAACTTGGTGAAATAACAGACACGACTGGTTTGTAAATAAAAGATATACAGTATATTTATTGTCAGCAGGTGATTGGTCAATCCCCTCCCTGTAACTGGGGTATGAACAGGTGATTGGTTAATTCCCTCCCTGTAACTGGGATATGAACAGGTGATTGGTGAATCCCCCTTCCTGTGTTTCAGGTGAAGGCCCATGGCCCTGGGCTGGAGAGCAGTGGCCTAGGAGTGAACAAGCCTGCGGAGTTCACTGTGGATGCCAAGCAGGGAGGCAAAGCTCCTCTGAAGATCCACGCCCAGGTATGAGCCATTCATTTCAATTCAGTAAATCTCCTGTAATATGTATTCAATGAATGATATGTACATGCCATTATATTTGTAACTGCAGTACAAATGGCATTCTGCAAAGTTGAATGTGTGTAAAATTGTTGATGAGACTTCCTTCGTGTGTGTATATCGGTTTGTCTGCGCTTCCCGATTTTCTGTAGGACGGCGAGGGGAATCCTGTGGAGGTGCAGGTGAAGGACAATGGGAACGGGACGTACAGCTGCAGCTACACCCCCAAAAAACCCATCAAGCACACTGTGATGGTGTCATGGGGTGGAGTCAACATCCCCAACAGCCCATTCAGAGTGAGTGCTAACGCGCTAACAGTATAACATCCCCAACAGCCCATTCAGGGTCAGTGCTGACATGCTAACAGTGTAGCATCCCCAACAGCCCATTCAGAGTGAGTGCTAACACGCTAACAGAAGAACATCCCCAACAGCCCATTCAGGGTCAGTGCTAGCACCCTAACAGTATAACATCCCCAACAGTTCTTTTAGGCTCAGTGATTGTTACTGTAAATGTAGGTTACAAAAGACAGGAATTGAGATTTGTTAAGGGGCTGAAAGTGTAAGACGTACCTGAATGTAAATGGTGCTTTTTCTCGTGTAGATGAATGTGGGAGCCGGTTGTCACCCCAACAAGGTGAAAGTGTCAGGACCCGGAGTTGCCAAGACGGGCCTGAAAGCCTTCGAGCCCACGTACTTCACTGTGGACTGCGCCGAGGCGGGCCAAGGTGAGCCTGAGAAACGGTTAATTATGGGAAATGTAGTCAAACCCTTATATAGGCCAAGAGGACTATGCCCTGACTAAGGCTATGCCACCAAAATGCCTTGACCATTACCCATTTTGAAGTTTCAATATTTTCTAACGGATGTGACAAATTAAAGCGTTTTAAACCATATTTTTCTTCTTCTTCCTTCCTTCTACAAGAGTGCCTTTGACTTTTGGGAAGTGCAGCCGCAGTGCTGCGTCTCATTTCCTCCACAGCGCCCCTCTGGTTTCCCCCCCAGATGGGCTGTTTACCTAGCGACTGTGTAGCTAATGAGGAATTTTTCCCCTGGCTTCGGCAGGAGACATCAGCATCGGGATCAAGTGTGCCCCGGGCGTGGTGGGCCCCACCGAGGCCGACATCGATTTCGACATCATCCGCAACGACAACGACACCTTCACCGTCAAGTACACCCCCCCGGGCGCCGGGAGCTATACCATAATGGTCCTGTTCGCTGATCAGGTGCGTGGGGGGGGCAAATGAGCCAATACTCTCTTTCCGTTTTTACTTTGAAACGTTTTGGAGAAATTATTATATGACTCTTGATATATACTCTCACTGGCACTCCTTGGAGATTATCACTATGATTCAGGTATGTTTAGGCTTTTTTTAATGTTCAGTAACATAGTGATGATCTGTGTTGAGCACCAGTGAGCTGTGTCCAGTAACATAGTGATGATCTGTGTTGAGCATCAGTGAGCCGTGTCCAGTAACATAGTGATGATCTGTATTGAGCATCAGTGAGCCGTGTCCAGTAACATAGTGATGATCTGTGTTGAGCACCAGTGATCCGTGTCCAGTAACATAGTGATGATCTGTGTTGAGCACCAGTGAGCCGTGTCCAGTAACATAGTGATGATCTGTGTTGAGCACCAGTGAGCCGTGTCCAGTAACATAGTGATGATCTGTGTTGAGCACCAGTGAGCCGTGTCCAGTAACATAGTGATGATCTGTGTTGAGCACCAGTGATCCGTGTCCAGTAACATAGTGATGATCTGTGTTGAGCACCAGTGATCCGTGTCCAGTAACATAGTGATGATCTGTGTTGAGCACCAGTGAGCCGTGTCCAGTAACACAGTGATGATCTGTGTTGAGCACCAGTGAGCCGTGTCCAGTAACATAGTGATGATCTGTGTTGAGCACCAGTGAGCCGTGTCCAGTAACATAGTGATGATCTGTGTTGAGCGCCAGTGATCCGTGTCCAGTAACATAGTGATGATCTGTGTTGAGCACCAGTGATCCGTGTCCAGTAACATAGTGATGATCTGTGTTGAGCGCCAGTGATCCGTGTCCAGTAACATAGTGATGATCTGTGTTGAGCACCAGTGATCCGTGTCCAGTAACATAGTGATGATCTGTGTTGAGCACCAGTGAGGCGTGTCCAGTAACATAGCGATGATCTGTGTTGAGCACCAGTGAGGCGTGTCCAGTAACATAGTGATGATCTGTGTTGAGCACCAGTGAGCCGTGTCCAGTAACATAGTGATGATCTCTGTTGAGCACCAGTGAGCCGTTGCTAACGGGATGGGGGCGGGGCTTTTGCAGGCCATCCCCATGACGCCCATCCGGGTGAAAGTGGACCCGACGCACGACGCCAGTAAGGTGAAGGCTGAAGGCCCGGGTCTCAGCCGCAGCGGTGAGTTTGGTCATCCTTACCAGCAGGGGGCGTGCTAGCTTAAACACTGACTTCCTTTCCTGTCCTCCCTCTTAATCACTTATTTGTGCGTGTGGATGCATATATGATACTGCACAAAAAAATCTAATAAAAAATGAAATGGTTATGTCAATCATTGGTCCCGGTGTCTCTTTCTCTCTGTCTTTCTCTTTCTGTCTCTGTCTCTCTCTCTGACTGTCTCCTCTGTCCCTCTCTCTCTCTCAGGTGTGGAACTGAACAAGCCCACTCACTTCACTGTGAACACGAAGGGAGCAGGGAAAGCCAAGCTGGATGCCCAGTTTGTCGGGCCCACCAAGGCAGACGCCGTCACCGACTTCGACATCGTCAACAACCACGACAACACCTACACCGTCAAGTACACACCCGTGCAACAGGTGAGTGACCTGCGTTCAAGGTCGGAGGAGCAGCGCAGGTAGACGAGGAGAGAAAATTCCAGTACGAGTATAATTCTGGTTGTGTGTGTGTGTGTCCTCTCAGGGGAATTTGGGTGTGAACGTCACCTATGGCGGGGACTCCATTCCCAGAAGCCCCTTCTCTGTGGCGGTCGCCCCTACTGTGGACCTGAGCAAGGTCAAGGTCTCTGGCCTTGCAGACAGTGAGTTAAAATTTAAATTCTCGTTTGTGATTTTCCCTTGCATGGAAGGGGAAATCTCCTTTGCTTACATACAAAGCATGCCCATGCCTGTAGCTGGATTTAAAAAAGAGGTTTCGCAGTTATAGAGAAGAGTTTGCAAGAGAGACTGCATACGTACACTCACTGAGGTGTGCATGGAATATCCCAAGACAAAGAATCTGGCTCCGCAGGCAGCCAATCACAGCAGCCCTGTTGCCAACTTACCCGGGAACTGTGTAGCAACTGGAATTTGGTAGTGCCGCGTACTGTTTTGGTTTTCCTGTCACCAAATTAGTTTTTCAACATAACGTTATAGTAGCTCATTGTTCAGTCAGTCTTTATGCAGTCCTCAGAGTAAGGTCAAAGACAGGTGCAAAGGAAGGTATCATTTGCTGAACATAGGGGCACAGGAGCCAAATATGGTGTGCTGCATGGGGCGAATCCACTTTTGGCTGAATTTCTGGACATCCCGCCCGGGTTAATACATAGCGATGGTTTGTAGTCATAGCTAGCAGATCCCAGTGCTGACCCCCCACCCCCCTCCATTGCAGAGATGCCTGTTGGCAAAGACCAGGACATCACGGTGAAGACCAAAGGAGCTGGAGGACAGGGCAAGGTGGGCGCCAAGGTGACCAGCCCCGCGGGGAAGGCCCTCCCCTGCAAGGTGGAGCCGGGCCTGAGCCCGGAGACCAGCCAGGTGCGCTTCATCCCCCGCGACAAGGGCCCCCACCAGGTGGAGCTGACCTACGACGGGGTCCCCATTCCCGGGAGCCCCTTCCCCGTGGAGGCCGTGGCCCCCACCGACCCGTCCAAGGTGAGGGGCCGAGAGGATCGGTCAGATACCGCGAAACATTATAGCATCTGTTTTTACGAAACTTGTTTTTCTTAGGCTTGTGATTTCATTCCCAGCTGTAAACCTGCTGTTTCTTGTACTGAATTTGTGCTACATTAGTCCATGTAACTGCCTTGTTACATATGTGTGTGTATACATATGTTTTATTAAGAAAATTGCCTGTTTTTCTCATGTATTTGTGAAGTGCTTGGAACATAATGAGTGGAAAGTCCCTTAGATTTTATTATTATAATTATTACTGACTTATAGGGGCAATCTGTTCAGGAAATTGTGATTAGTTACGTAGGTTTCTGTCTTGTGTGTGTGTGTCTGCAGGTTCTTAGATGTGTGTGTGTGTGTGTGTCTGCAGGTTCTTAGATGTGTGTGTGTGTGTGCCGGTTCTTCGCTCTTTGTGTGTGTGTGTGACTGCATATTCTTAGCTCTGTGCGTGCGTGCGTGCGTGTATCTGCAGGTCCTTAGTTCTGTGTGTGTGTATCTGCAGGTCCTTAGCTCTGTGTGCGTGTATCTGCAGGTCCTTAGCTCTGTGTGTGTGTATCTGCAGGTCCTTAGCTCTGTGTGTGTGTATCTGCAGGTCCTTAGCTCTGTGTGTGTGTGTCTGCAGGTCCTTAGCTCTGTGTGTGTGTATCTGCAGGTCCTTAGCTCGTGTGTGTGTGCTGCAGGTCTAGCTCTGATTGTGTTGTACTGGTCCTTGCCTGTGTGTGTGTATCTGCAGGTCCTTAGCTCTGTGTGTGTGTATCTGCAGGTCCTTAGCTCTGTGTGTGTTTTCCCCTCTGTAGGTCCGGTGCTCTGGTCCCGGTCTGCAGCGGGCTAAAGTGGGCGAGCCGGGCAAGTTTGTGGTGGACTGCACCAACGCCGGCCCCGCCGAGCTCACCATCGAGATCATCTCCAGCAACGGCACCGAGGCCGAGGTCCACATCCAGGACAACGGCGACGGCACCTACACCATCACCTACATCCCCCTGTACCCCGGGGCCTACACCCTCACCATCCGCTACGGGGGCCAGGACGTGCCAAACTTCCCCGCCCGCCTCAACGTGGAGCCTGCCGTGGACTCCAGCGGGGTCAAGGTGTTCGGCCCAGGAGTGGAGGGCAAAGGTAACGTCCATTAAAAGGGCAAATTCAGTGCTTTTAGGTCCATCCCTGTGTGCTCTTCATTATTTCTACACACAGGGCGGCAGTGTAGTGTGACGGGTAAGGAGCTGGTCTTGTAACCTTAAATGGTTGCAGGTTCGATTCCCGGGTAGGACGCTGCCGTTGTAGCCTTGAGCAAGGTACTTAACCTGCACTGCTTCAGTGTCTATCCAGCTGTATAAATGGATGCAGTGTAAATGCTATGTAAAAAGTTGTCTAAGTCGCTCTGGATAAGAGCGTCTGCTAAATGCCTGTAATGTAATGTAAATTTAGTGTGGCAGCAATGTACTTTTACCAAATGTAGCTATTGTCATTTTCTACATTGTTCAGTTATTTCTTTTTTCTGTCACACTGCAAAACTGGTCTTCTGATTAGGCATTATTACACTACTCCCATGAAGCACTTTGAGTGAACAGCTGCATACACTGGCTTTCAAGATAAAAACAGAAAAGATCAAAACGTTTCACTGGCTTACCTACTTGATAGAGGTACCCACACACACACACACTACATTTCCAAAAGTACATGCTGCGACAGCCCTTCTAATGTGGTTTCAGCTACTTCAGCCACACCCATTGCTAACAGGTGCATAGAACCAAGCGTACAGCCACGCGGTCGCCATTGACAAACATCGTTCTTCCCCCAGGAGTGTTCAGGGAGGCCACCACCGACTTCACGGTGGACGCCCGCGCCCTGACCAAATCCGGCGGGAACCACATCAAGACCTGCATCAACAACCCCTCCGGCAACTGCACCGAGGCCCTGATCCGGGACCTGGGCGACGGCACCTACCAAGTGGAGTACACGCCTTACGAAGAGGGTGAGCGCTCGCCCAACCCCCTCTCACTCTCACTCTCACCCCTCTGGGCTCCCAATTCATCCCGTAGCACCGCTGACTGGAGAACTGGGCTAACCCTCTAACTCTCACTCACCCCTCTGGGCTCCCAATTCACCCCGTAGCACCGCTGACTGGAGAACTGGGCTAACCCTCTAACTCTCACTCACCCCTCTGGGCTCCCAATTCACCCCGTATAAATAAAATTTGAATGACTGGTTCATGCAGCTTGGACAATTGCTGCAAAGAAGTCAAAGATGGCCGATCACTGTAAATGCCAATGTAGGGGGTGGAACCTTAATGAGTAATCCTCCTCCTCCTCCTCCCTCCCCAGGCGTGCACAGCGTGGACGTGGCGTACGACGGCTCCCCCGTGCCCAAGAGCCCGTTCCGCGTGCCGGTGACGGAGGGCTGCGACCCCGCCCGCGTGCGGGTGCACGGGCCCGGCCTGCAGTCCGGCATCACCAACAAGCCCAACAAGTTCACCGTGGAGACGCGGTGAGGGGGCGGGGCCAGCGGGCAGGAGGGGCGGGGCAACTGGGTTGGAGACGACGAACACTGATTCCTTCCTCCGCAGGGGGAACCAGCGAATGGGATGAAGGGGAAATCGAAGCACTCATGCGGAGTCAAACATTACTAAGCCTTTCTTTAGTTCCTTATATGGGCGTAGAACATTCTAGTGCTTGCAGCCTGGTTGTTGTGTCTCCAAACATCTTTCTCAGAGTTTGTCTGTTCATCTAATTAAGTTCTGTTCAATCTCCAGATCCCCATCAGTGCCCTGATTGCCTTTTCTGCACCAAATATGCATCTTTTCACAAAATACAGAGCACCTCCCA
The DNA here is from genome assembly GCF_018555375.3 of Anguilla rostrata. Taxonomy (NCBI): domain Eukaryota; kingdom Metazoa; phylum Chordata; class Actinopteri; order Anguilliformes; family Anguillidae; genus Anguilla; species Anguilla rostrata. The sequence continues at coordinate 6,237,047 of NC_057945.1, forward strand.
AAAAAGTGCATCTTTCATCTAGAATAGTTGAACCATAAACCTGTAATGCAAAAAAATCAGCCCGTTATACTTACGAAATGCATACATGCAAAGTCCTGCCCACCCCCCCACCCAATAGCAGATGTGTGTACTCAGTGTGTGCTTGGCGTGTACTTAGCGTGTGCTTAGTATGTCCATTCTCCCCCCCTCCAGCGGTGCGGGCACTGGTGGGCTGGGGCTGGCAATGGAAGGCCCATCTGAGGCGAAGATGTCCTGCACCGATAACAAAGATGGCAGCTGCTCTGTGGAGTACATCCCCTACGAGCCGGGAAAGTACAACCTCAACGTCACGTACGGCGGCCAGCCAATCACTGGTGAGATGCCTCGTTTCGCACCCGCCCACTCAGGAAGCGCGCTGTGACTGAGGGTTCGAGGAGGCCCCTCCCTTTATGTCCTCGGTTTATCTTAGTTGACTTAGTTATTGCACTCGTGCCTACTCAGTTATTGCTTGTATTGTTTGCATAGACTCCTTTGTTGCTGCGTTTGTTTGTGTCGATCAGATTAGCCTACAGGGTCCAAGTTAAACTACGCGGTCATTCCCTGCACTTTGAACGGTACTTCCCGTACTTACTTGCCTGTAATGTAAAATGTAATGTCCTGAGATCAGGGAGGTTTAGCCTAGCCTGCGATCTTCCGCAATGTCTGTATCTCTGTATCTGACCCCCTTCACCCTATCTCCCTCTCTCTATCTCACCCTCTCTACATCCCTCTCTCCCTCTCTACATCACCCTCTCTACATCCCTCTCCCTCTCTCTACATCTCCCTCTCTACATCCCTCTCTCTCTGTCTCTCCCTCTCTCTTTCTCTCCCCGTGTCTCCCTCCTGCAGGAAGCCCTTTCTCCGTGCCTGTCCACGACACGGTGGATTCCTCCAAGGTGAAGTGCCAGGGCCAGGGCCTGGGCACCAACGTCCGGGCCAACGTCCCCCAGGTCTTCACCGTGGACGCCAGCAAGGCTGGGGTGGCCCCTCTGAAGGTCCGCGTGCAGGGCCCCAAAGGTCAGTCTCCCCTCCCCAAAAATATACTCCACCACACGGTGTCATGCTCCCAAGGTCAGACCAGGTCTGGGAACTTTAGAAAAACTGTCCCCCCCACCCCACCCCAGGTGTGACCGAACCAGTGGAGGTGGCGGATAACGGCGACCAAACCCACACGGTCAGCTACGTTCCCACGCGCGAGGGCCCCTACTCCATCAACGTGCTGTACGCTGATGAGGAGATCCCACACAGGCGAGTCTCTCCTGTACACTGTTAAAGCGGTTTCCCTACGTGTATGTTAATGTGGTTTCTCTCTTGTGTGTGGATGTTAAAGCGGTTTCTCTCTGTGTGGATGTTAAAGCGGTTTCTCTCTGTGTGTATGTTAAAGTGGTTTCTCTCTGTGTGTGGATGCTAAAGCGGTTTCTCTCTGTGTGGATGTTAAAGCGGTTTCTCTCTGTGTGGATGTTAATGCGGTTTCTCTCTGTGTGGATGTTAATGCGGTTTCTCTCTGTGTGGACGTTAATGCGGTTTCTCTTTGCGTGGATGCTAAAGAGGTTTCTCTCCCATCAGCCCCTACAAGCTGAAGGTGTTGCCCACTCACGATGCCAGCAAGGTGCGTGCCAGCGGCCCGGGCCTCAACACCACCGGTGTGCCAGCCAGCCTGCCCGTCGAGTTCACCATCGACGCCAAGGATGCCGGGGAAGGACTGCTGGCGGTGCAGATCACGGTGAGGCAGCGTTGGGCGTTCCTCACGGGTCCTAATGGGTCCTGCGACGGAACAAAACTTTTCAGACCCTTAATGTTCCCGGGGGCCACTAGTATTTGGCTTTATTTCTGAAAATTCTCTCCTGCTACCAGCTGTGAAGAGTGCGAAAGCTCTTGGGTAAGTCAATAGTTCACATACATCAAGTGCTCTGTGTCTGCTGAGACATTTGGGGTCTGAAAAACAGTATTTCTAGGTAAATCGGGGAAAATCGTGTTAAAATCACGTTAAAGGCAGTTGCGGTTGATAACATCGTGATTGGCTGTTTCAGGATCCGGAGGGAAAACCGAAGAAGGCCAACATCAGGGACAACCAGGACGGGACGTACCTGGTGTCCTACGTGCCGGACATGACTGGGCGCTACACCATCCTGATCAAGTACGGAGGCGATGAGATCCCGTACTCGCCCTACCGAATCCGAGCCCTGCCCACTGGGGATGCCAGCAAGTGCACCGTCACAGGTACAGACTCACCCCCCCCCCCCCCCCCCATAGCTTCTCTTATAGCAGTGTAATACTGGGGAATGGGGGCTGCTGGGGGATCATCCTGTTAAGGCCGCGTTCTAGTGTGTAGACGGGCCCCATGGTCTGGTATCTGTTAAGGCTCTGTTCCAGTGTGTGGATGGGCCCCATGGTCTGTTATCTGTTAAGGCTCTGTTCCAGTGTGTGGATGGGCCCCATGGCCTGGTATCTGTTAAGACTCTGTTCCAGAGTGGTGATTGGCCCCATGGTTTGATATCAAATCCTAACTGTGACCATGCCGACTGACTGGTAGCTTCACAAGTCAGGAGAGGTTCAGTCGGCCAAGATGATAATGTCTTGTATGAAATGTTTATATTCATGTGTGCTCGCCATTTATGTTCTTTGTGTATTGCAGTGGTTGGTTCTGCAGTTTTGTATGTCTTATTTGTGTTTAGTTCACATTTTGGTACTTTAAATGTGAAACCTGAAGAGTGACCTAAAGACCCATCACTCAAAGACCTTGATCTGATCAATCAAGTAATTAACCATGGAGTAGAACAGTCTGAAATCAGGTCACATAATCGCACGTGGAGTAGAACTGTCCGCAATCAGATCACATAATCACACATGGAGTAGAACAGTCTGAAATCAGGTCACATAATCGCACGTGGAGTAGAACTGTCCGAAATCAGATCACATAATCACACATGGAGTAGAACAGTCTGAAATCAGATCACATTATCGCACGTGGAGTAGAACTGTCCGAAATCAGATCACATAATCACACATGGAGTAGAACAGTCTGAAATCAGGTCACATAATCGCACGTGGAGTAGAACTGTCCGAAATCAGATCACATTATCATTACATTACATTACATTACAGGCATTTGGCAGACGCTCTTATCCAGAGCGACGTACAACAAAGTGTATAACCATAACCAGGAACAAGTATGACGAAAACCCTAGAGAGAAGTACCGGTCCAAGTGCAGGGAACAACCGCATAGTTCAACTTGGACCCTGAATGTTAAACTGATTAACACTAACACATGGAATGCACATGGAAACACTCGCACATGGAATAGAACAGTCCGAAGTGAAATCACACCAAGAGCACTAGGACACGTGACACAAGAATAGGAACCACAGTCTGAATGTTTTTGTCACCCCCCCCTTCCCCCCCACACCCAACTCACATTGTTGCACGCTTCAATTTGCACTGAGCAGCACTGACACGTTGAGTATCATAAGCTTTGAAGAAGAGCATTTACACTGCCCAGCTCTCTGAAGAGCTATGAGTTCAACCTGGGCTTGATATCATTTTTCATTTTTTATTTTTTTTCATTTCAACTTTATTTAAGACTCCTCTTAAAAAGAGGTCCATAGCATTAGTTTAAATTATCCATATCCTAGTTTTAATTATCATTATACAAGCATTACATTCATTATGATTGCTAAAGTTAACAAAGACTGAATATTCATTCATCCTCACAGTGAAGCTCATAGATGCAGTATAAGCATTACATGTGTTATCGGAGAAGTTTATAAACACTTTATAAGTGTTATGCAGTACATGCAGTAACACAGTGGAGGTTATAAATACTGAATAACATTAAGTCCATGATCAGATGCTATACCATGCAGATGCTATGAATGCTGATAATCAGATTCTGAGCAGCTGCTCATGCAGTCAGTGAGGCCCTTAGATCCTGTGCACATTGCACAGCAATTTCAAGCCTCTATGATCAGTCTAATAACACCCACAGGTGTTTGTTAGACAGATTACAACAGGAAGCGGAGTGCCTTGGACTGATCAGAACAGGAAGCGGAGTGCCTTGGGCTAATTAGAACAGGAAGCTGAGTGCCTTGGGCTGATCAGAACAGGAAGCTGAGTGTTATAGACTAATTAGAACAGGAAGCTGAGTGCCTTGGACTGATGAGAACAGGAAGCTGAGTGGCTTGGATTGATTAGAACAGGAAGCTGAGTGTAATAGGTGATAGACTGGTTGGGTGCCCTATTCCCAAATGTTCAATTCCAAGCTGTATTGCCTCTGTACAGATGAGCCCCATCCAGCTTCACAATATATACACACACACACACACACACACACACGCGCACACAAGCCCACACACACACACACACACACACACACACACACACACACGCGCACACAAGCCCACACACACACACACACACACTCACAAGCCCACGCACGCACACACACACACGCACACACACTAGCCCACACATGCACACAAGCCCACAAGCCCACAAGCCCACACGCACACACGCACACAAGCCCACACACACACACGGGCACGCACACCTGTCACCTGTTCTGCCCTGCTGCTCACACTCACAATCACATTTTATTTTGTTTTTTTTTTACCATCCTTTGTTCTTTTTGGAGCACATTTTGCCTTTTTGTTGTTGCTGACGATCTCACTTTTTCGCTCTCTGCTTCTCACTTTTCCTCAGTCTCAATTGGAGGTCATGGGTTGGGTAAGCGCTTTCTAAAACTTCCCCTTTACCTTTCGTTTTGCATGAATATTGGCATGGGACCGTTTAGCAAAAGCCTGTCTGACTTATGCGCTTGGAATATTTCCGCTCCTCCTTCATAACTTTTTTTCTTTCAGAAGTTGAAAAGTATATAATGTTAGGAATTTTCCTCTTTCATACCATTTTGTGTAATTGGGTTGAAACATTACCAATTTACTAGATATTGCATTAAAATGCAATGCAGACATGCTGTTATATAACACGTTTTTTTTTACAGTTCCTGACTACATTGAAAAGCTTTCTGTAACCTAAATGTCATTGTATATGTATGGGTAACCAGTGAAACTCTGATGGTTAAGATTTACTTTCATTCCTAGAAGATGGCCATCATATTATCCCTTATAAGTTGGTATTATTCAAAGAGAATGATATTTGTTTAGATTTTCTCTTTCCTCGCCCATCCATCCGTCCTGTGTAAATGTCTTTGCAGCATGACTTTTCTGTCCTCAGGGCTGTTGTCATGGTTACTAATGACTAACCACAGCCATACACTTGTTTGTTGTTATGGCTGAAATGACCCTTTTTATATGGTTTTGGGGGAAATTTCTTTTTTACAAATAATGGACTGTGGGTTTATTTTGGAAAGGGAAGTAATCTTATTAACTGAATTTACATTGTCCATTAAACTGGAGCAATGGTAAAATGGAGAAGACGTGTGTTTTTGGTCAATTGCATCCTTCCAAGGAAGTGCTTCACTGAAAAATACACATGCCCTTTGAGTGTGGACCCAAAGTTATGCAGTTATTTTTATTGAGCACTCGGTGATTTTCAAAATGCAGACAATATCAACCTTTAGATCAGGGGTGTCCGGTCTTATCTGGAAAAGGGTCAGGGTGGTTGCAGGTTTTTTGTTTTAACCCAGCACTATACCACCGGATTCTACTGATCAAGTTAGACTATGGTTCGTTAATTAGCTGAATCAGGTGTCATAGTGCTGGGCTAAAACAAGGAGCAGCCCTTTCTGGATAAGATTGAATACTCCTGCTTCAGTTGAGGTAACTGTGGAAGCGGAGGTCTGCTTCTAATGGTTAAAAATGTCTGAATGAGTCCACCTCCACAGACCTCCACATGCTCTCCTCTCCTGCTAGTTCCTCCAGTTTCATGCGCAGTGGTTCGAATGTTACCGTTGGTTACCAGGACTGGGTCAAATGTGCATCTGAAATACTTTAACCCTTCAAGATGCTGGTAACATTTGAAAAAACTCCTGTAATTGTCAGCAATCTACAGGATTTTTTACTGGTGTCTTGGGCTGGGCAATATATCGTAATGATAATTATCAATTCTTTTTTTTTTAACACCATAATGATCAGCACCGCCATATGGTGTGATACCTTTCTTTTCATCTTGTTTTTCTTTAGTTGAACCGGATGTTGTAGTAAACATCCAAACTTAAGAGGTCACATGAGTCTTCCAGAAAAAAACACACCACCACTGATATCTATTGGGTATTAATAAGAATAATACAATCTGCAGCAAGGTCGTACGGATTCGATGTGATAATGTGATGTGTTTTTCCAAAAACACATTGCTGCTGATTGGCTGTCTTATGAACACCCAATAGGTATGTGGCAATATTTTTTCCTGGAAGCACTTCATCATAGCCTCTGAAGTTTGGATGTTCGCAATCACTTCCGGTTCAATTAAAGAAAAGCCAGGTGAAATCATCTTGTACGATTAAAGAAAAAGAAGACAAAAGGAAGGCGATAAGCTACATGGTGGTGATGATTGATTGTTAGTACACTTAAAAAACGTGATGATCGTCAATATGGTTTATCTCCCAGCCCTACTGGTGTCTAAGGGTTAAATGTATGTCTTTTTTGACCCTGGTCTATTGGTTACTGGGTGGATAACGTAGACAGTTGAGACTGAATGTGTTATTTATTCATGTAAGTAAAAACAATATGGACATACATCTTATTTTATTTTTTTGCTTTTTCTTTTTTTTTTTTGCGGAACCGTCTAAATTTTGGTGCTAAATTTGGCACGCCTCAGGGGCTGGGGTGGGACCGACCATACAGATCGGCGAGCAGACGGTGATCACGGTGGACGCCAAGGCGGCGGGGAAGGGCAAGGTGACGTGCAGCGTTTGCACGCCCGAAGGGGCGGAGGTGGACGTGGACGTGGTGGAGAACGAGGACGGCACCTTCGACATCTTCTACACGGCCCCGCAGCCCGGGAAGTACGTCATCTGCGTGCGCTTCGGAGGAGAGCACATTCCCAACAGCCCCTTCCAGGTCACGGTAAGTACCGCAGTAATAATAACAATAATAATGAATACAGCTGCAAAGCAGCGATTCCGGGGTCCAAGCAGCTAGTGCGACAATGCAGCTAGAATCAGCCATGTCCACGCTTCTTGAACAAAAGTGTTAATGTTCCAAAGATGTCGTGAAGGGACTTATGGTTCATGCAAGGTGTTATTTCTTTCTAATGGAAATAGACAAAAATGCTTAATAATAAATAAAAATTTAAGCCACCCATGTTTTTCAAGTCATCAGCCACTATTCAAGTTTCGACTTGCTGCAGGTCAGCCATGTCCATGTGGCAACGCCATGCATTTTCATGGAGTTATACTTTTAGCCCAGCTAGCCACAAACCTGAACACCCCAGAACACCAATGAATGTGAAATATTAAAACCCTACTGGCGGCCATGTTGTTCATACTGTTCATTCAGGTTTTGCCTTGTTCAAAGACCAAGCCTGGAATTAATCATACCAAGAATCAATGCTGTGGCTTTTCATATTTTTCATATGCTGAAACCTGTTTGGCTGTTATTTTCATGTCTTAGAACATAGAAACAACTTCTTTGCTATTTGGTGAGGCAAAAACAAAGTGTTCCAAATTTCACATTAATCAGACTTCATGAAGATTTTTTCAGTATTTTCTCAGATGCTAAGTATGTATTGACATTGTTTTCTTTTGAAGTACTTTGAAGTGTTGACAACTTTTTTGTACTGTACTTAAAATTAAACATTATTCTGATGCTGTTTTGATTGACTAATGCTTAATGTTTGTTTGACAGCGCTAATTCTGGTCAGTGTTGTATTGCTGTCCATGGACTATGTCTTATTTACTCTGTTTCTACAGCCTCGTGGACTCGATCACATTCAGTCAGTAATATCAGTGAATGAAGGGAAAAAAAACTGGTTTCTCCCTCTCTGCATTCCCCCCTCTTACTTATTTCTCTTCGTTCTTTCCACCCTCTTGTTTCTCCCTCTCTCCATATCCTCCCTTCTCCTTCTTTATTCTTTATCTCCATAATTCACTTCTTTTTCTTCTGGTTTCTTGTCTCCTTCTCCTCCCCTCTCTTCCTCCAGGCCCTCGACGGAGGTCCCACAGAACAGCTGATGCAACAGAGCCAGGTTCCACAATATGCCTACGCGCCCAACATGGGCCAGCCCTGGGTACTGCCACCTTATTCTCCCACAGTCACCCCAACCCCCCTCCCCCCCTCCCCACCCTCTTGCATCTGCACTTTGACTCCTAGCGAGAATCCACCCTGCTGCCCTGCCACCTCTAGCACCCTGGGACTGACCACTCATTCATTCCTCCCTGCAGGTTTAAGAGAAATTTCCCAAAAACCACCTGGTTTGATCAAAAACAGGAACAAAATACGAGGCATCGATTATTTTACCAAAAATTCTACAAATTCATATGAAACCGAAAAAAAAACTTTGTGCTGATCAGGAAACACTGATTTTCAAACCCTAAATGTCTCTGAGGTGATTAGAGTTGGACTTCATGCGGAGCCTTTTCTCCTGCTATCAGCTGGTTGAGAACGCAAAACGGCTGAAGCACTCGAGATGTCTGCCTCTGTTTGAGACATTTACGATCTTAAGATCGACATTTCTGTTTAGTCTTGAAAAGCCGCATCCGTGTTCAGTACAAACACCAATTTTAAGTTGTGTTTATTTGACCAAAAAGGCTTAAATTTGAAATGAAATTTCTTTCAGCTCTGCCCGTGGGTAATTGTTCTTTTTTCAGTCACGTCATCTCAAGCGTCAACGGGTCTTTGGTCATTTCATCCTGAATCTGCACCGCTTTCTGTGGGCGAAACCTTGAGTCCTTCGTCTTCTGTGGTGTCATTTTCTCTCGCAGTGTCTCTGTTGGTGATTCCATGGTCATCTTCTCCCACCTCTTGTGTGCTGTGATGTCATTTCCTCTCGCAGTGTCTCTGTTGGTGATTCCATGGTCATCTTCTCCCACCTCTTGTGTGCTGTGATGTCATTTCCTCTCGCAGTGTCTCTGTTGGTGATTCCATGGTCATCTTCACCTCTTGTGTGCTGTGATGTCACTTCCTCTTGCAGTGTCACTATTGGCGAATCCATGATCATCCTTTCCTGCCTCTTGTGTGCTGTGATGTCACTTCCTCTTGCAGTGTCACTATTGGCGAATTCATGGTCATCCTGTTCTATTGTGATTTAACCACTTCATACTCCTCTTTTCCAGCCATCCTTCTGCCAGCTTTTGTCATTGTGTGGGTGATGTCAAAATGTCAAGCTTTCTTTTTATTTTGCGTTTTCAACGTTGTTTTTTTTTTTTTTGGAAAGATTGCAGAAGTATAGAGGTTCTGAAACTGTAAAATTTGGGTAAAAAGAATACTTCAAAGAAAGCAAATGCCAGTTTAATTTTTAAGTAAATTTAGAGAAGAAAAGTTTGAGACCCACTGTTCAGTGTTAGGAAAGAGATTGAGCAGTATGTACTGGTGACTAACTAATACGGCCTCAACATGTGCTAATCTTTCAGACTATTGCCCACAAAGCCACATTTCTCCGTTAAATACACAATGCACATTGGGAAAGTGTGGTTCTTGCCAGACTGCTATGCAACTGGTTAAGACTGTTGACCTTTGACCCTGTTTTGCAGGCAACTGACCAGCCAATGGGCATGAACGGACTGGATGTAGCTGGCCTACGACCCTTTGACCTGGTCATTCCTTTCACCATCCAGAAGGGAGAGATCACAGGTAAGCGCGCCTGAACTGAGGCTGTGCTGGCGTAGACGTGCGTGTGTGGAGCAAGCCGCCGGCGGTCTGTCACAGTGCAACCCTTCTCCCCAGGCGACGTTCGGATGCCCTCTGGGAAGGTAGCCAAGCCGGACATCACGGACAACAAAGACGGCACCGTCACGGTCAAGTATGCTCCCACCGAGGCCGGCCTGCACGAGATGGACATCAAATACGATGGCATCCACATCCCAGGTACAAAAAACACTGCAAGGCATCCACCTTCCAGCTACAACACTGCAGGCATACCACATCCCAGGTACAAAAAACACTGCAAGACATCCACATTCCAGCTACAAACACTGCAAAGCATCCACATTCCAGCTACAAACACTGCACAGCATCCACATTCCAGCTACAAACACTGCAGAGCATCCACATTCCAGCTACAAACACTGCACAGCATTCACATTCCAGCTACAAACGCCGCAAAGCATCCACATCCCAGGTACAAAAAACACTGCAAGGCATCCACATCCCAGGTACAAAAAACACTGCAAAGCATCCACATTCCAGCTACAAACACTGCAAAGCATCCACATTCCAGCTACAAACACTGCAAAGCATCCACATTCCAGCTACAAACACTGCAAAGCATCCACAAACCAGACCTGGGTCAAATACGTATTTGTTTTGGATTTAAATATTTTTCTGTGCTCTACTGATCTTTCCTGGTGTGATTGAGCCTGCCAATATGACCAGAAGGCAGGGTTTGCGCTTTTTGAGAGTATTTAATTGGTTCCAATACACCAAACAAGATCAGTAAAGCATAGAAAAGTATTTGAATCTGAAACAAATATGTATTTGACCCAGGCGTTCTACAAACACTGCAAGGAATAGGTACAAAAGGTACATTCCAGGTACAAAAAACACTGCAAGGCATAGAATAAGCCTCTGTTTGCCTTACTACTTAGTATGTCACTCTGGATTGTAAATAGTTTGTGTGCTGAGTGTCTTTTATTCGTTTCCTGTACAGGAAGTCCTCTGCAGTTTTACGTGGACTATGTGAACAGTGGTCATGTGACTGCCTACGGCCCTGGGCTGATCCACGGCATGGTCAACAAACCCGCGGTCTTCACGGTCAACACCAAAGACGCCGGCGAAGGTAGAACAACAAAGCTGCAATGCACCCTGGGCATCCAAAGATCTGCCGTTTGCAGCGTCTGATTGGTCTTTCCTTCTATGCGTGAAGCCATCTTTTTGCCCTGCATCAGACACACTGTTTATTTCTATAACCGGTGGCTTATTGCTAATGTTTTGACTCTGGACAATGTCACATTTCTGGAATGCATCCTTCATTTGGGTTTTTTATCTGCATGCTGGAATTGAGTGTTTGTTGAAAATGCGCCCCTGTAGGTGGCCTGTCTCTGGCGATTGAGGGCCCGTCCAAGGCGGATATTAGCTGCACTGATAACCAGGACGGGACCTGCACAGTGTCCTACCTCCCGGTCCTGCCAGGCGACTACAACATCCTGGTCAAGTACAACGACAAGCACATCCCTGGGAGCCCATTCATGGCCAAGATCACCGGTGAGTACACACCTGGGGCACAGACACGAGCACAGAGATCTGTACCTGCACCTGGGACACAGACACAAGCACAAAGATATGCACCTGGGGCACAGACACAAGCACAGAGATATGCACCTGCACCTGAGGCACAGACACCAGCACAGAGATATGCACCTGGGGCACAGACACCAGCACAGAGATCTGCACCTGGGGCACAGACACAAGCACAGAGATCTGCACCTGGGGCACAGACACAAGCACAGAGATCTGCACCTACACCTGTAACTCCAACTCCCTGCGCTTCCGTTTCCTAGGCGACGACTCGATGAGGATGTCCCACCTGAAGGTGGGGTCTGCAGCGGACATCCCGCTGGACATCGGCGAGCTGGACCTCAGCCAGCTGACCGCCTCTCTGACCACGCCCTCCGGGAGGGAGGAGCCCTGCCTGCTCAAGATGCTGCGCAATGGCCACGTGGGTGAGTGACAGCCCATGGAAACACCCCCTGTGGGTGAGTGACAGGCCCAGGGACACACCCCCTGTGGGTGAGTGACAGGCCCAGGGACACACCCCCTGTGGGTGAGTGACAGGCCCAGGGACACACCCCCTGTGGATGAGTGACAGGTCCAGGGATAAGCCCCCTGTGGGTGAGTGACAGGTCCAGGGACAAGCCCCCTGTGGGTGAGTGACAGGCCCTGGGACAAGCACATAACTGACCTGCTGGTATTGCAGTATGAGCTCAGAGATATCAGCTTTAGAGAAGGAGTAAAGCCCAACAAGGTATTAGCCAGGACACCATCAAGCTCTTTATTATTACTGATGCACAAGGTTAAGCATTAAACCTTAAGAAGTCACATTTTTCATTATTTAAAAAATGTATACACGCTATCAATGTAGAGAAAAGTGGCATGTATTGGCATTATTTCTAAAATGTAAAATATGAGGAAAATTATAAAGGGTGTGACACAATCAAAATTTTCAAATTTTTTCTCATTTTTTCCAAACTTTTTTTTCAAATGAGATCCTCATTACTGGTGATTTGTGGCTACACCATGAGATCATTAGTCTATTAGAAACAAGGTGACAGCAATGGAAGTAAGGATTTCAATCAATACTGGATTTACATTCTTTCAGTTGGTTTATTTCCACATCACTTTCATGTTCATAACTGACATAATCCATGCCTGATGCGTTTGTGTAACCGTACTTACAGTTTGTTAGACACACTGTATCTAGGAAGAAATTTGGTGCTTGCAAAGACCTGCAAAGATCTCCCCTGTGACTCCGGAAACATGTTCAAATCAAGGATGGGCAAAAATACAACGGAAGGCATTTTGCTTCCCAAATTGAATGTACCTATAAACTGCAGGCAAAATGGTTGAGGTGTATGTTTTTTGTTAAAGCCATACACACAAAGAAGCAAGCAACCCCTAAGACATACAAAACTCCTAATAAACGCAAATGCATATTTCAAATACTGTGTGTACTGGCTGTACCCACGGTCCAGATCAGAAGTTCAGAAGTGCTCAGTTCTGAAGCTTCTCTGCTTCCAGGCGTCTCCTTTGTACCCAAGGAGATTGGGGAGCACCTGGTGAACATCCGCAAGAACGGGCGGCACATTCCCAGCAGCCCCATCGCCGTGATGATCAGCCAGTCGGAGATCGGCGACGCCAGCCGCGTGCGGGTGTCCGGGCCGGGCCTGAGCGAGGCGCACACCTTCGAACCCGCCGTGTTCGTCATCGACACCAGGGAAGCAGGTGAGAGCGGAGGAGGGGAGGAGGAGTTAGAACGCCGCACGGGCCAATCGCCGAGCAGTGCTTGAACCCGTTGGTCTGATCCCCGGTTTGTTACCCTTGGCGAAGGTTACGGGGGACTCAGTCTGTCGATCGAAGGCCCCAGTAAGGTGGACATCAACACAGAGGACCAGGAGGACGGGACCTGCAAGGTGACCTACTACCCCACGGAACCAGGAAATTACATCATCAACATCAAATTTGCTGACCAGCACGTGCCAGGTAGCCCTGCCCGCTATGAAAAAATATTTAATATCTTTGTATTTTTAATGTTTTAATAATTCCAAGGTAATATGTGATCCATTAAATATGAAATTATGAAGGTTATGCCCAACATGTTAGATAATTATTTTGTTGGAGTTCCTATTTAAACTAACTCACTTGCCCTCATATTGCAGTATATGAAAGGAGGGTATAATAATTTATTACTATATAAACTTGCCCTTCCTCTCATTGTCTATCATGCTGATGGGATAGAATAGTTTAATATTGTTATTAACTTGCTGTCCGTGAAAAGGCAGAGCACGAGAGCATGTTTCTGGGCTTACTCGCCCTCCATCAATTCAATTCAGTTCAAGTTCAAATGACTTTATTTTCCGCGAGGAACTTCATTTCGTCTCTTCCTCCGTTACAGGAAGTGCCTTCACGGTGAAGGTGACGGGGGAGGGCAGGATGAAGGAGAGCATCACCCGTCGCCGGCGAGCCGCGTCCGTGGCCAACGTGGGCAGCCAGTGCGATCTGAGCCTGAAGATCCCAGGTACTGAAGCCAGGGGGCGGAGTCTAAAGGGATAAGCGCAGTGAGAGGCGGAGTCTAAAGGGATAAGCGCAGTGAGAGGCAGAGTCTAAAGGGATAAGCACAGTGAGAGGCGGAGTCTAAAGGGATAAGCACAGTGAGGAACAGTGAAGGCGGAGTCTAAAGGGATAAGCGCAGTGAGGAACAGTGAGAGGCGGAGTCTAAAGGGATAAGCACAGTGAGGAACAGTGAAAGGCGGAGTCTAAAGGGAAAAGCGCAGTGAGGGACAGTGAGAGGCGGAGTCTAAAGGGATAAGCACAGTGAGGAACAGTGAAAGGCGGAGTCTAAAGGGAAAAGCGCAGTGAGGGACAGTGAGAGGCGGAGTCTAAAGGGATAAGCACAGTGAGGAACAGTGAGAGGCGGAGTCTATAGGGATTAACACAGTGAGGAACAGTATCTGTGTTTGAATTTTGGTGGGTAGCAGAATTGCGATAGATGATCGCTTACTTCCATATTGATGAATGGTGGAAAATGCCCAGTTCTATGCCACTGTAATTAAAATCCTGAAAGTAGTAATCCTGTTCACTGCAGTGTTGACTTCCTTGTGACAAATCAGATTTGTATCAGTTTGCAAATACATGCATCAAATGCATTAACGCTCTGACCCCCCCCGCCCCACCCCCCCCCCCCCACCTGTGCACGTGCATAGAAATCAGCATCGCTGACATGACCGCTCAGGTCACCAGCCCTTCTGGAAAAGTCCACAAGGCCGAGATCATGGAAGGGGAGAACAACACGTACTGCATCCGCTTTGTTCCCACGGAGATGGGCATCCACACGGTCAGCGTGAAGTGCCAGGGCCAGCATGTCCCCGGAAGCCCCTTCCAGTTCACTGTGGGGCCCCTGGGGGAGGGAGGGGCCCACAAGGTCCGCGCCGGAGGCCCCGGCCTGGAGAGGGCCGAAGCTGGGGTGCCAGGTTAGTGTGTGTGTGTGTGTGTGTGTGTGTGTGTGTGTGTGTGTGTGTGCGTCTTAATGGTGTGTGTGTGTCCTTGTGTGTGTCTTAATGGTGTGTGCGTGCATGTGTGTGTGCATCTTATTGGTCTGTGTGTGTGTCTTAATGGTGTGTGTGTGTCTGTGTGTGTATTTGTGTGTGTGTGTGTGTCAGTGTGTATCAGTGTGTGTTTGTGTGTCTGTCTGTGTGTGTATGTGTGTCTTAATGGTGTGTGTGTATGTGTGCGTGTGTGTGTGGTGCCTGTTTCTGTTGTATGCTATAGTATCTGCCTGTGTGTGTGTGTGTGTGGTGTGTGTGTATTGTGTGTGTGTGTGTGTAATGTGTGTGTTGTTGTGTGTTATTGGTTGTGTGTGTGTGTGTGTATGTGTGGTGTGTGTTGTTGTGTGTGTGTGTGTGCTATGTGTGTGTGTTATTGGTCGTGTGTGTGGTGCTTAATGGTGTTGTGTGTTGTAGTAGTATCTGCTGTGTGTGTGTGTGGTGCTGTTCAGTGTGTATCAGTGTGTGTTTGTGTGCTGTGTGTGTGTGTGTGTGTCTAAGGTGTGTGTGTAGTGTGCTGTGTGTAGTGGTGCTGTGTCTGTGTTGTGAGTATGTGTTGTGTGTGTGTGTGTGGCGTGCCCTGTTTCTGTGCATGCTTATAGTGTGTGTGTGGTGTGTGGTGTCTGTGTGTGTTGTGTGTGTGTGTGTGTGTCAGTGTGATCAGTGTGTGTTTAATGGTTGTCTGTGTGTGTGTGTGTGTTATGGTGTGTGTGTGTGTGCTGTGTGTGTGGTGCCTGTTCTGTGATGCATAGTATTGCTGTGTGTGTGTGTATGTGTGTGTGTGTGTTGTGTGTGTTGTGTGTGTGTGTGTGTGTGTGTGTTCGTGTGTGTTGTGTGTGTGTTGTGTGTGTTGTGTGTTATGTGTGTGTGTTGTGTGGTGTGTGTGTGTGTGTTTGTGTGTTGTTGTGTGTGTGTGTGTGTTGTGTGTGTTGTGTGTGTCTTTTATTGGGTCGTGTGTGTGGTGGTGAGAGGGTAGGTGGTAACAGCAGTTCTCTCTGCTGCACAGCTGAGTTCAGTATCTGGACCAGAGAAGCGGGGGCAGGCGGCCTGTCCATCGCAGTGGAGGGACCCAGCAAGGCTGAGATCACTTTCGAGGACCGAAAGGACGGGTCCAGCGGTGTGTCCTACACCGTCCAAGAGCCAGGTACACACACCCCATCCACCTGTTTGTACAGAGCCAGGTACACACACCCCATCCGCCTGTTTGTACAGAGCCAGGTACACACACCCCATCCGCCTGAACACTGTCCGCACAGAGATATGAACACTCATCACAGGAAGCACCTTTGTCCAACAAGCTTTTTTTTTTTTTTTAAACTGCAGGGATTTTGCAACTCAGGTGTACATAGGTGTTGGATGCAGTACCTCGCATGTCCACTAGGCAGTGCTGATAAATGTGGCGATGTAGCTAGATAAAAGCATCAGGAAGTGAAACTGCTTTATGTCCCGAACTAACAAAAGGAGTCTCAGATTTTGTAATCGCCCCTGAGTATTCATGGGGGAATTTTTAGCATGGGTGACACTGTCCAGCGCGACTTCAGGGAAATGACACGCTGGAAGAACGCGGTGTAAACGCGGTGTAAACCCGGGTTCATTCTCCTTCCTCGCAGGCGACTACGAGGTGTCGATCCGGTTCAACGACGAGCACATCCCCGACAGCCCCTTCATCGTTCCTGTGGCCTCCCCCTCGGACGACGCCCGACGCCTCACTGTTGCCAGCCTTCAGGTGAGACATCGGGAAAGACAGACACCTGTCTGGACCCCCTGCCCCTGCCCCTGGGGGCGGGGGGGGAACCCCAGCACCCCCACACCCCAGCAAATGCAGCAGGCCTCTAGGGAGAGATGCAGCAGAGCATTATGGGACAGGGAGGGGGGCCCTCGGCTACAGCAGGGCCCCAGGGCATTGTGGGACAGGGAGGGGGCCCTTGGCTACAGCAGGGCCCAGAGCATTATGGGACAGGGAGGGGGCCCTCGGCTACAGCAGGGCCCAGAGCATTATGGGACAGGGAGGGGGCCGTCTGCTACAGCAGGGCCCAGAGCATTATGGGACAGGGAATAGGCCCTCTGCTACAGCAGGGCCCAGAGTTATGGGACATTACATTACACAGGTGGCTCAAAGTGCTTCACAATAGGCAAAAAGTAAAAAGACATGGCATAAGCCTAATGAGACATGAAAAATGGCATTTTAGTATAAATGTATATATGAAATGGAAGATAAGAAGTGAAAACAATATGGAATGAGATGCTAATCTGATCATAAAATCAGCCCTACTGGCCATATGACTGTTGGCATCATGTCCAGGTGTATGTCCAAGGGTGGGGGTTTGTGTGGAAAGAGGGTTTAGTGTAAATTTGGTTCTCTTACAGAATTGGGGGGAGGGGGGTTAGGGAAAGAGATTTTAGTGTAGATTTTGGGGGGATTGGGGTGACCGTAGGCCCTGCTGCTGTGTATTTGCTGGGTGGTGTGGACGCTCTGGGACTGAAGGACTGTGTGTGTTTCTCGTGTCTCTACCTAAAGGCTCTCAACAGCCCACTCGCTCACAGCCAAAGCGCTGGAAACCAGCAGCTAAAGGGTTAAAGACGCTGAAAGAGGCTACTGCTCTGGGCTGGACACCCCTGCTTTTCAGTAGTGTTAGTCTCACACACACACACACACACACACACTCCTGATTTACTGAACTCACTAATGAACACTCACAAACTGTCAAACACACTTTACCTCTCTCTCACACACACACACACACACACACACACTCCTGACAGGGTCACTCCTGAACACATACATTTGCACACGCACACACTCCTGATTTACTGAACTCACTAATGAACACTCACAAACTGTCAAACACACTCTCTCTCTCACACACACACCACACACACACACACACAGAAAGTGAAATCCTATTTTGGTTATGTGGTGTTATTCTCCTGCTTCGCTCTCCTCTGAAGCCTCCCTCTTTAACCCGGTTAGCTGCCTCCAGGTAAAAGCTACCTGTCCCTCACTCTTCCTTAATGATGTCATCACCTGGGTCTGCAGCTGCAAAAAGAAGCTGGCAAAATTGCACCCGCTTAAAAGGAAATTTTACTTTAAGTAGGGTTGCCAACGTTCCGTTCCTTCAATATCAGACACAATGCCCCCTGGGGGGTTGTTGTTTTTTTTTCCAAATTAATTGCTTTTTGAACAAGGTAACAATATTGCAGCTCTCAGAGCATTTTTTGGCAGCCTGGTTTTGTAGTCTAATGCTTTGTACTCATTTGAATTTACAGGACTTGGGAAAACATGGAATAAAGGGTTTTACAGGATGCCCTGGGTAACTCAGGACATGTTGACCGTTCTACTTGTGAAGCCAGAGTGTAGCTCATTGCACACTGAGAAGTGCTAAATTAAAGTATTACATGGCACCACATTATTTTAGCTTAGATATTTCCACAAGTAGATTTGACTAATCAACATCAGTGCTAATGACTTGTTTTACTTTCCTAATGATTTTAAAAATAGCACTACTACGGCTTTGTCAAATTCTGATTGGGAATCACAAAAATATCATTTCTATACTGTGGTTTTATGGCTTGAAACCAATGCACATGTCTGAGAAGTCCAAGAGAAGCTGAAGACCTCTCCCTGCAAAAAAAGAACATGTTGACTAGCTTCTTTATCCTGTGAAAGATATGCTGGTCCCTAATTTTATATCTATATGTAGTTAGTTTGATAAAGGAGCCGCATTGGAAGGACTAAATTGTTAAATTCTGCTTCTGCTGGTCATTGTAATAATACTAGACTGCATTACAGAAGTATCACACCCATCATGTACACAGTGTCTTCACAGTGAGATCAAATGCCGATACAAAGATTTGTGTGTGCCCCCAAAACAGATTGAAAGATTTGTGTGGATGAAGGACTTTTTTTTCTGTTTTTTGGGAGGGGCTTTCTGAGCTCAAATCTACGCATTACAAAGTTTTATCGATAGCTTATTGGTTCTAATGATCACCCTTTATCATGCAGTCGCTTTCATACAGTAGATAATTTCATAAAAATTCAAAAAAATAAGTATTTTATACTTGTTTAGCCTAATAAGTAAATAACATTGTGGGTCATGCATAAATGCTAGTATAGCCAAAATCATTTGCTGCCAGTTCAATGCCAGAGTACGTATTAGGATCGTTGCAGAAGTGAGAAGCACAGTTGAGAAATGAGAAACTGGGCCCGTGAGAAATGTCCTCCCCCCCATTTAGGCTGACCATTCAGGTTTGAGTGTTAAGCTCTGATTCCCTGCAGGAGTCTGGGCTGAAGGTGAACCAGCCGGCCTCTTTCGCTGTGAGCCTGAACGGCGCCAAAGGCGTCATCGACGCCAAGGTGCACAGCCCGTCCGGAGCTCTGGAGGAGTGCTGCGTCACCGAGATCGACGAAGGTAACCAGGGAGGAGTTTACGGGGAACTACAGCCCAATATCATTTCTTTATAATCTGTGTAACCAGGGAGGAGTTTACGGGGAACTACAGCCCAGTATAATTTCTTTATAATCTGTGTAACCAGGGAGGAGTTTACGGGGAACTACAGCCCAATATCATTTCTTTATAATCTGTGTAACCAGGGAGGAGTTTACGGGGAACTACAGCCCAGTATAATTTCTTTATAATCTGTGTAACCAGGGAGGAGTTTACGGGGAACTACAGCCCAATATCATTTCTTTATAAACCGTGTAACCAGGGAGGAGTTTACGGGGAACTACAGCCCAATATCATTTCTTTATAATGAGTGTAAACAAGGAGGAGTTGAATGGTACTGCAGCACAATATTGTTATTTTATAATACAGTAACCAGGGAGCAGTTGAGTAACTTCAGCCCAAAATCTTCACATTTATAATGATGGTAACCAGGGTAGGACTTAAAGGTGAACTACAGCCCTATATCGTTTCTTTACAGTGAATTTTGGTCCTGACCTTAAGAGGTGTAGCTATCTCATTTCTAATATGTCACATATACTACTTTAGCCCACAACAGTGAAAATGCATAGAGCCCCACCCCCATACAGTGATGTCACCTGGGTATAACTCCTTCCCTTTCCCCAATTGTAGGGAATGGATTCTGATTATTTACTGGAGGATGACATTATGAACAAATTAAAACAATATTCTCAATCTCAGTTGTGTCAAATGTGTACAACAAATAGTTTACATTGCACAGTACTCTTCAAAAGACACCTGCATCAGTGATAAGAGAAGGACCTGTATCCCAATTTCATCATCAGTTTGGATGAACATTCGTAGATACAAATGAAAGATTTGGTTCAGACACATGAAACACCAGTAACACCAGTCACACCCTCTGGGGGGAAAAAAAGTAAAATTTGGAAAAGCAAATTTTAACTTTCCTTTAAATGCTTGAAATCCAGTTCAGAGATTGCTCATGGAAATGGCCGTTGCCAGGGCTGTTGATGAGGAAGTGACCGCGTGACTTCCCCAGCCTGTGCGCTGACGGCTTCCTCTCCCGCAGATAAGTACGCCGTGCGCTTCATTCCCCGGGAGAACGGGCTCTACCTGATCGACGTGAAGTTCAACGGCTCGCACATCCCCGGCAGCCCCTTCAAGATCCGCGTGGGGGAGACGAGCCAGGCGGGAGACCCCGGCATGGTGTCTGCCTATGGGACCGGCCTGGAGGGAGGCAGCACAGGTACGCACCTGCTGAGACAGGAGACAGGAGACTGAGATGGACACAGACACAGATTTAGTATATTCTATAGGCACTGAATGTGTGTGTGTCAGACCCGGTCAAAAACGTATTTGTTTTAGATTCAAATACTTTTCTGTGCTCTGTTGATCTTGCCTGGTGTGATTGAGCCTGCCATTATGAGCAGAAGGCAGGGTTTGCACTTTTTGAGAGTATTTCATTGGTTCCAATACACCAGACAAGACCAGTAAAGCGTACAAAAGTATTTGAATCCAAAACAAATGTGTATTTGACCCAGATCTATATGTGTGTGTTTAGGCCTTAGCGTGTGTGTGTGTGTGTGTGTGTGTGTATTATGTAGACACTAAGTGTGCGTGTGTGCGTGTGTGTGTGTGTGTGTATCATGTAGACACTAAGTGTGTGTGTGTGTGTTTCCCTCTCCAGGTTCTCCCTGTGAGTTCATTGTGAACACCAGCTCGGCGGGCCCCGGGGCCCTGGCCGTTACTATCGACGGGCCCTCCAAAGTGAAGATGGACTGCCAGGAGTGTCCCGAGGGCTACAAGGTCACATACACCCCTATGGCTCCTGGGAACTACCTGATCTCCATAAAGTACGGGGGACCCTACCACATCGTGGGCAGCCCCTACAAGGCCAAGATCACCGGTGAGCCCCTCAGAGAAAGCGTCATTAGGGCAACCCTGTACCAGTGAAGGATTCAGTTTCAACCAATCAAACACAGCCCCCCCCCCCCCCCCATGTTGATTTTCCTGATTAATCAGTAAATACTGGACCCTTCTCTGGGTACCATAATCTTTTGGCTTTATTACTGAACATTCTATCCTGCCAACAGCTGTCCCTGAG
This sequence comes from Anguilla rostrata, assembly GCF_018555375.3. Taxonomy (NCBI): domain Eukaryota; kingdom Metazoa; phylum Chordata; class Actinopteri; order Anguilliformes; family Anguillidae; genus Anguilla; species Anguilla rostrata. The sequence continues at coordinate 6,258,460 of NC_057945.1, forward strand.
TGCATAGCCCTTAATGTGTTTGGGCTTATGACGTACCCAGTTCCTCTGCCTCTGGGACGTGTAGAATCTGAAAACCTATTCATTAATTTAGAACAGTGGTATGGCTGTTATGGTATTGATTTTGGAAGCGTGGCGCTAGCAGTTTGTGAAACCCGCGTCCGTCTGTCTGTCTGTCCATCCTCAGGGTCGCGCTTGGTGAGCAGCCACAGCATGCACGAGACCTCCTCGGTCCTGGTGGACCCGGTGTCCCGCAGGGTGTCCACCAGCCAGCAGGGGGCGCCGGGATGGGCCTCCTCCGACGCCAGCCGCGTCGTAGCCAAGGGGCCCGGCCTGAGCAAGGGGTACGTGGGCCAGAAGAACAGCTTCAGCTTGGACTGCAGCAAAGCAGGTACGTTTGCCTTGGGGCTGAGGGGTCCAGGGGTCGTGGTTTATCAAGTACTCACCTGAAAACCCTTAGATATAGGCAAGCTTTAGCTGATTCTATTTGAGTACATTTTGGGGCACTGGAGAGTTTGTTTTGACCCAGCTTTGTTTGACTTGCACACTCTTCAGGCTTAAGTAAAAGGAAGCTAAGGTTTTTCATAAGTACTCCAGCATCCTTCCATGAAGTAGAAAGGATGAGGACTTTTCTTTTACTCTTCAAAACCAACGTGTTTCAGCACTAGCCTTCATCAGTTATTGATCAGACAAATAAAAAATGATACGGCCAAAGAAGAATTTTAATCTTAAAAAGAAAAAAAGTCCAGGCTTTATATAGTGCTTATATAATACTCTCTCATTTGTGTGAGGGGCCTAGACGGGCTGAATGGCCTGTTTTCCTTGTTATGTATTCCTTATTTATTTTTTTTTAATTGGTACGAAGGTCCTCAAAAAGGTCACGTTTGCAAAAAAGGAAAAAGCAGCAGTCCCAACACAGATTTGTGGGGGACTCCAGTTCCCACAGTGCCTTGCTGAAATGCGTTCCCCCTACAGATACGATACTGTTTCCAGCCCAGTCTGCATATATTCCTGTCTTTTGACCCCGACCCTTAAAAAAAAAAACCTTCAACGTTTTTCACAGAGTGATTTCAGTTGAAATGCAAAAAAAGAAAAGAGGAGAATCTCCAGACATTGGCAGATTGGCTAAGCGGATGTAAACGGGTGGGGTTTTGTTTGTTTCCCTTCTTAGGGAGGAACATGCTGCTGGTGGGCGTGGACGGTCCCAGGGTGCCGTGCGAGGAGATTTTGGTGAAGCACTTGGGCAACCGCCAGTACAACGTGTCGTACCAGCTGAAGGAGAAGGGGGAGTACATCCTGGTGGTGAAGTGGGGGGACGAGCACATCCCCGGGAGCCCCTACCGTATCTCTGTGTAGCCCCGCCCCTTCCTCCTGTTTCCCCACGCCCCCTCCATGGCCCTCTGTACCCCAGTTATACGTACTGAAACACTGAGCGCCCCCCTTTTCTGTTCACTAGCTTCACTTCCCTATTTTTTCTGTAAGCCCTGTAGTTGTCACTTTTTTCATTTTTAATTTTACAAACTTACACATACCTTTTATTTACATTCATGGTGGAAGCTGTAGGCTTATATATGGACAACTGTAGAGACAAACGCATTTTAGTCAGACTTTTCAAATAACGGTTTAGTTGCTGCTAGTTTTTTGTTTGTTTGTTTTTTTTTTTTTTGCCTGGATTTAGCAACACTGCTGTTAAAAAATTGTGATCAGAGATTGGAGAGGCGAGTCAGAGAGTGTGCCTTATTTTTTGCTGGATGTTATCGTTCATTTCACAAGGCTAAACTAAACACCACTGCCCAAGGCTTCAGGGTGTATTTTCTAAAAAATAAAAAAAATGCCTCTAATTTGTGGGTTTTTTCAGCAATTCTTTTCAATTTATCCCACGCCATACTGATTAAACCAGTGAGCTGATTGGGCTGATTGCAAAGCAGGGTTTGTTAGAACTGTTTATTGCAAAAAATGAATTGAGAGAAACGAAGGGGATGCGCTTGAGGTGAAGCAGATAATAGAGGAAGCAGCTGAGTAGCTTGTATAGTGCTGACAGGTGCAACCAGCAGGATATATATTTGGATTTATTATTTTTTTCTAATTCAGTGTTACTGGTAGATGAAACTGCTGTTTTTTGACATTCACTTTGAAGCAGTCTCATGACTTCACTGTCACCACACCCGACCCCCACCGCCCAACCCTCTTGGTATTTGTTATTATGTAATCAGCATATCAGAGTAATGAGAAAAGGATGTGTCCTATGTGAATGAGATAAAAGAAATGGCTTTTAAGCAATGACTGTTGCAGTTACATTTTGATAAACAATAAAGTTGTCTAAAGTATTTTTGCTGTACATCAAACTTGTGTTTGTGTCAATGTCTCTGTTGATTTTTGTAAGTTGTGGAACTCTGACATGAACATTCTTGTATTTGCAAGCATGTGCCGGCAAGAGCGACCAGCAGGGGCTTAAACAAGGTTAATAAACTTAAATATCTTGTTTAACATGGATGAGATCCTCTACAGTCTATAGATACAATCAGTACAAACTAAAAGCAAAGTTTTTAGCAATACGAAATTAAGCATAAACACTTACCAAAATTCCACGTGCCAGATTTCTCATTCAAAATCAGTCATACTTGATAGGTGCACTGAATAATATAAATATTTTGAATGTATTTGGATGCTCACCGATATAAAACGGGATCAGGTCCTTCATTGAACATGCCCTCTGTTGTGGAGTCAAAGCGGTTTTCACTTTCCTTCTCAGAAATATTCACTCAGATGAGTCTTCTGTTTAGAATTAGGCATTGCAAAATTGTTTTGTTGTAAAACAACCTTTTAGGCATGAAGTCTCAACTTGGGGCCTGCGGTCTGGGAGGACGGGTCCTCCTCTCGCAGATAGCTAGCCCTACATAACAAAGGGCCATTCAAGCACAGCCCTTGCATTTGAGACATTCGGTAAACATTTTTAAAAACACACGTTAAACGGCAGTTCCATCCGTTCTATATATCGTTCAGCCTCATCTCAGACTTGGCCTATATGCCCAAACTACAGAAAACATATTGTTTAAACTATTCTATTAAATCATTTATGGTCATTTCTTTGGTACTTGTGTTATTGTCTGATATACAGAGATTGCAATAAGTCTGTGAATGTTTTTGAGGAATGTCAAGTGTCTATTTTTCATAACGTGACCGCATACAGAATTACTTAACTGTTAGCTAGATTTGGCGGTGAAATTTAAGGTCAGTTAGCTAGCTGAGGATGAGGGCAAAGAGGAGTCCCAGCTACAACTGTGTATCAGAGTGCCTTATAAACACAAAAACTGGATCTCAGAGAAAATAGAAGATATACTTTATTGAACTCCGTGGGGTAATTTGTCCTCTGCATTTGGTTTCTTTAACCCTCCTGTTATGTTGCGGGTCAAATTGACACTTTTTAAAGTTTGAAAATCTAGGAAAAATACTTAAAATTATTTTTTCAGTATGAAACTTCTTCTACTGGCCTTAATTAGTGTAATCAACATTCTAAATGAAAATGGTTCATTTCATGTATTTGCAAACCCCCCCTGTATGTTTATATCACCCGGGAACATTTTTGCTGTACCTAAAAAATGAACAGAACAGGAGGGTTAATGATGCCCATACAGCAATCGCGGGATTGTGCATTTTTCGTCATCTTCATGCCCAGCAGCTGCATTAACGCAGGAGGGTTTTTATAGGGGTATTAATGTGTCAAAACGAAATAAATGTAACTTATCCACAAATGCAGCTGATCCACGAAATAACGCAGAGGATACAAAAATAAATGTAGCCCATACACAAATTTGTGGATCAGTCAGGATAGACCTGGGTATATATTGTGCGGTGCTCAACCTACGAATGCTACTCATTCTGGGAAAGAAAAGCTCTCAGACTGACGTAGGTGTGTTCAGCGTTACACTTCCTCTTGCAGGGCACTCAAGATGAAAAACAATACTCTGCCATGTTTTTTTTGTTTTTGTTTCGTTTATTAAGACAAGATAAACCCCCATATCAGACAGAATAAACCTACATATCAGTCTCACACATATATCAAACCTTTTTAAACAAAGGTACAATTAATGTCTTTCTATTTGCATTTCTTGCACGTCTCCATTATAACAGGACGTTGCCTATCTTTGAAAGCAAACATTGACAGAAAGCGGAAAATTCTTGGAAGAGAGCACCTTATGGTACTAAACGCTTTACACTCACAATTACCTTTTTAAAGCTGTACAAATATAACAAAATATTTCTATCTATGGCTTTCAGTATGTGGACCATTACTGCGTTTTGTGAGCAAATGGTTCTTACTGAGAGTTCTATGCACCTTTCGTCCTTTATAGTTCTTCAGAAAAAGTTCAAAACCGAACTGCCGTGTAGAATTTCATGCTTAAGGCCGCTGCTTTTCAATTTTATTTTGCGAGCCAGAGGATCAGGCAATCATGATCTTTTAAAAAAAAAAAAAAAAAAACAATGTCATCAGAATGAATTTAAGGTAGACCATGAACTAAAATCTGAAATTGGTGTGCTCCAGCCAAATTTCAATGAAAAAAAACCAAAATAAAAATAAAGATATTAAGATAACCATAATTGAAGCCTTTGGATGCATTTCAGGCCCTATTAACACTCAGTATAGACACACAGACCCATCAAGGTGACAAATCAAATCTGTACATTGATGTGCAGACACTCGTGGGAACTCATTTTTAATGTTAATGGGATGTGCCTTTAGATGAAGTTCCCATCCGTTCTTCTTTCTGCACACATTCTGGATAACCTGACAGCCAGCACTGCAACACACGCTTATTATGGGATGTTAAACATCTCAGTGTTACAATGGGGGCAGGAGAAGGCGTGCTGGAGAGCTTACACTCAGATTCAATCCCCATGCCATTCAAATGGGATTCCCACAAATCTATATCCAATTTGTCATCTTTAGATCGCAAGCGTCGAATGATTCATGTTCTGCATTAGTCAAGAATATGCACTGCATAAGACAAGTGTAAATGGGGCCTTCAAAAAATCCAAAGATTAAGAAGCAGAACATTTCTGATTGTAAATCTGAGTTTGTAGCTTGTGGTGCTCATACTGGCTTCTGTTTATGCATTGCAGTTGAGCCTGTGTATATATTTTTCTCCCAGATGTACAGAACACAAAGACATTTTTAATGATGACATGAAAATGGGGAAAAACGAGAACATGACTAATTCGGAGAAAATAAACATACACCTGAGGGTAACAGACACATTCATAAACACTAGCTGCAGAACCATAAAAGATTACTGTACAGGTGGCAGCAATGATATTCATTTGGACATGAGTTATACTAGTACAGAAATGAGTACAATAGAGGAATGCGTTCCCCGTGTTCTTGTTCCCAGTGCTCTGTTGCGCTGAGTCGGAAAGAGGGAGAGGGGGAGCCCCTCTCCTCCGCAGTCCAGCCCTGAAACGCCTCCAAAGCCAGCCCAGCGTCCGGCTCCGTTTGCACACGCTAAGACCACGGGGAAGCGGCGGCGGGTGAGCACACAGCACGCTCCCCGGCACACGGAGGCCTCCGCAGCTCACGGCCCGCTACGCCGCCTGGTGGCTGTAATGAGAAGTGACCGCACGGCCAGATGAGAGAATCAGGAAGTGAAACAATACCCCTCTTCTGCCCCCCACACACCTACTGGACTGTAATTGCGCCGTTTGCCTTGACTTTTCAATATTATGATGAAGTGTACCCGGTACTGTGATGTCTGTGGTTCCACAGTGATGTCTATGGTTCTACCGTGATGATTAATTTTACTGTGATGATTGATTTTACTGGGATGTCTATGGTTCTATTGTGATAACTGATTTTACTGTGATGTCTGTGGTTCTTCTGTGATGTCATTGGTTTGCCTGCAATGTCTGCGGAATCCTATATTTGCTGCATTTGCTGATCGAGGAGATCTCACTGAAGCCGTGGAGGAAGGCTTCACCACATACCTGCACACGCTCTCTCAGCACACAGCAGTGGAGTCACATGGCTGATCATGTGATTGCAAGCTAAGACCATCTCAGATCTAATTGTCTAGTCTTTACATTTCAGGTAAATTTGATTTGATGCAAATTAATGTGCGAAATATAGAATGGGCAGAAAACCTTTTTTAAATCTGTTTGTGACATGATAAATTAATTGACATAAATTAATTTATCAATTAATAAAACAATTAGGAATAAAGTTAAAAACCATATCAAAAAAGTTAAAAACCAACTAAGCTTTTACAGAGTGCATTTCCCCTAACTTTGAGTACTCTTGCAAGTGCCCACTGCCTTATTAGTGTTAATATTTTTTTGTTTTTCTTGTCCTACACCTTATCTCAAAACCCTCTACAGGGTTACTGAATGCACTTTTAGACACATCAGCAACAATTTCCTGGTGGAGCTCTCAACAAAATTAAACGTCTCTTCTCACCTCCATATCGGTCGCTGAGCATCAAGTACACTTGGCTTCCATGTCATAGAGCTCCAGGAGCTTGGAGATGATGGTGTCAATAGTGGATTTTGTGATGTCTTCACAAAAAACCTGTGTGTGTTTGGGGGAGGGGGGGGGGGCAAAGTTATGTCTCCATCATTGCTAAATGAACAATGTACACGAGAAATGCTGTACTCAAACAGCATTTTGGGTACAATCCAAAACTTTGAACACACATAAACGCGCAGACACAACCGCACACACACACCACGCGCGCGCACGCACGCACACACACGCATACACGCGCATGCACACAAACACACACATGCACACACAGACATATACTCTCTCACACAAGCACATGCACACACACACATGCACACGTCTCACACACACAGACAAACTCACACACATACTCTTTCTCTCTCACACACACACACACACACACACACTCATATACTCTCACACACCACGCGCTTGTGCACACACACACAGACGCACACACACATGCTCTCTCTCTCTCACACACACATATACTCTCTCATTCATACACACACACACACTACCTCCCTCCCTCCCTCCCTCCCTCCCTGACTGACTGACCTGCCACCACTCCGCCTCCCCCTGGGGGAGCTCCACGCCGTAGGCCTGCAGCGCCAGGTGCAGCACGGCCACGGCCAGGTGCTGGGGGTCGTGCTCCACGCACAGGGGCCCGTGGTAGCTGTCCCGGAGCAGGGCCCAGGCCGTCTCGCAGATGGGCGTGCGGGACCAGGCGTGCCTGTTCAGCAGGGCCTTCAGAGACAGCAGGTAGTGCAGGAGGTACTGCGGGGGACCACAAAAACACGCCGAGGGAGTGGCCTCGTCGATAAAGGCCCCGGCACATCGCTGGTCACAGCGACACGGGCCCGTTTTCTTTCCTCATTTTACAGCCTTCGTTCCAGAACATTCTCTCCTGCTGTCAGCTGGTAAAGTGCTAGAGATTGTGTGTGTGTGTGTGTGTGTGTGTGCGTGTGTGTCTATGACATATACAATTCCTCTGCCTCTGCTTGAGGCCTTTAGGGTCTGAAAATCAGTTTTTCCTGATTAAAACAGAATAGTCACCTTCTCTCCTGTAGTTTTGGTACCTTGAGGCAAACTGCTGATTACAAACCTGAGAGAAAAACCTGAACCTGTAAAAAATGAGTGCGCAGGTGTAATACTGCAGACACAGTACATAAGCCCTAATCATCCCCCAGTGTAACTACGCTCCCTCTCCACCAGTGTTCTGGCACAAAATGGCCACCGTGCATCACCAGGGGAAGTGCTGCGCATTGGCGGTGGTGGTGGCTATGATGCGTTTCCCTTCATTCTGTGCCCCGAGATGACAAAAAAGCACAACGTTATCACGATCGTCCGCTTGAGAAGAAAAGACGCGAGCGGGCAGGCACCTTGTGGGGGTGTTGGAAGGAGACCTGAAAGTTGAGCTGGCGAAGAATGAGGAGCTCACACTGGACCACACTGTCCCTCAGCTCCCAAAACTGACTGTTCAGCTCCAAGGGCTCACTGTCCACCTCAAAGTACCTGAGAGGGAGGGAGGGAGATAGGGGGGTGAGGGGATGGGAGATAGAGAGAGGGGGGAGAGGGAGAGAATAGGAGGGGTGGGGAGGAGAAAGAGAGGGAGGATGTGGGAAGGGGGAGACATGGGCAAGGAGGAAGTGAGAGAGAAAGAGGGAGGGAGAGGGTGGGGAAAGAGCAGGGGAAAGGAGAGAGAGAGTAAGACAGGAGAAAAAAAGAAAAAAGGAGATAGAGAGAGCAAGGAAAACCAGTTTAAAAAAATACCTTTGTATCATTAAGAGTTCTTGAAATGTAAAAAAACCCCTATTTCAACAAAGGCAAACATACATAACCTTTTTAAAATAGACCCAAGTAGAACGTTTGCGTGAAAAGCTTACTTGTGAGAGACATTGATGATGTCCCTTGTTCTCAGGTGCTGTTCCTCCACCTTGCCGGCCAGGTAGATGGCAGACATGGCCACCAGGAAGGGCTCGTAGACCCGTAAACTGGCCGACTGGAAGAAACGATGGTACAGCGCACATGCCGTTGCTATGGGGACTGATTGCATTCCGAGTTTCACTCCTAAAAGAATCAATCAGGAGAAAAATGTACACATTTCTTGTTAGTTCTACTAAATGTGTAAGTTTAGCTCTTTTCCATCTAGCTTTCTAGCTAATCATGCTATAATGCACTGATTAGCAAACATACACTATATGACCAAAAGTGTCTGGGGGTGTTTTTCATGGTGCCCACATACTTTTGGCCATGTAGTGTGCATAGGGTGAAATATTCTTATTAAGGACATAATTATTGATGATGCTGCAGCCAAAGGATGACTATGTCAGTTCTGAGTGGAAGGTTTGCCATGTTACATCCATTGGTAAATAAAGGGTTCATTGCAGAACAGCCAGCACAAAGCGCCATAGCTACACCGATCAGCCACAACATATGTAGTAGATACTACAAGCATTGTTTCTCCTGATTAATTTTCCTGTTGAACTCAATGGAAAAAACATTCAGGAGAAACAATGCTTGTAGTATCCACTGCATATCTGGCAGCAGCATGGTGGTTTGAGGCTCATTTGATACCTTGGACCCTTGATGACTTAAAGCCATTTAGCCAACAAATGTGTTCAATACTGTATCAGCATAATTTACAGCTGAATCTAGTCCCACCCACCAATTCATAGAGAGATCCATTCTAATGCAAAGAGTTATTGTATCGCTTGTAGGACAACCTGACAATAAGATATCCAGACTCTGATGATGTTGATAGGTCACAGATATCAGGAAGTCATGACATGCAAAGGATATGAAACCAAATACAAAACATGACTCTTTTATTTGACATTATGTTAATTTGTCTAACACACTGAAATGGGGGACTTCGTATAAAAAGTGCTGTAATTACTACATGGTGAAACCAAAATGTATAAGAATGCCCTTTAATAAAAGTTCTGACTCTGCGCGTTGACCAGTGGTTATATTCATGGTATAACAGCGGATCGAGTGCCATATCGCTTTTATAAAACGGTGTCTATACACACCTTTTAATAATTCACCAAACAAGACAACAATTTTATAAATACCGTTTAATAGACTGCATAGCGTGTCATTCTGCTAAGCAACGATCATTTCCGTTTTGGAGATAACTTTTAACCAGCTACATACAAACTATGTTAGCTGTTTAGCTATTTCATTTTACAAAAAGCTCCTATTACTAGTCCCTATTACAAACCCGTGTGCACTTGAAAAATTGAACGTACGGACTGAAAAACTGTGAGCGCGGATTTTATAAAACCCAGGGTACGGATGGCAAAACTTAGCGCATGGACTGCAAAGCATAGAGTACGTATTACCAAGTTGAATTTTTCTTTTTCACCTAGAGTGCCTGCGTATATCTCGGTTATACTAGCTAGCTTACTGCTAACTAGCTGCATCAAATACGAAAAACTTGCCTGTTTCCATGATGAACCTACAAACAACAAAATGTGTATTCATGTCCGCGCTGCAGTCAGATTCAGTGGGTTGATCAATAACATGTCTATTTGATGCCATGATGCGTGGCTGCTCCACTACTTCCATATCACAAACTCTGGACTCCGTAACGACAAACCGAGCAAACACCCGAGAAATGTGTGAAGCGATTCGAGCGACCCCACAGTTCTGTGTGAGACCAAAGGAAACTTCCGGTTTATGACTTCCGATCTGCCTTTCGAGTTTTTATTTCACAATAAGAGCTATTTATAATTGAGAAGGTAAGTATACATCTGATGAAAAACACGTTTTCTACGTACAAGAATGCAAGGTTACTCACACATACAAAGCACTGTCAATAAAAATTGTACCAAGTTACATGCAACAATATTGCCTATCTTAGATCAGACAAAAATGAATACAAGAGCTGGATTATGAGCCAAACAATGCTACTTACCAATAGTTTACTCAAATTCTTTCAAGTAAGCTTAAAGTATTTGTTAAAGGACCTAGTTGCACACTCCCATGACCACATCTACAATGTTTATTATTGTAGGTAAAGGATCTTTAGGACTAGGACATTAATTTAGAATTGGCATTGCAGGGTAGCTACAGTAGCCTACATAAAAAGCAGTTATCGTACAGCATAGTGGTTAATGTGAACCGTTAAGAAAATAGATACCTTGCGTGAGGAAGTCATTATCTTCCGCCAGTATCTATACGACTGGCATAATGTTGTCTAACAGACCGAATCGCAACACAGATTTTGGAGTTTAATTTTGGAGGCTTCAGTATCTGTGCTAACGTTATAGACCTGGTTGGTTGTCTCCTTAGCTACCTTACTAGGTGTAAATGGCATTTTGTGGGTGTGTCCAATGTTTTTATTGGCTCATGTACCTACCTAAATGTCCAATGGGGAGATGTATTCTTTGTGGGCTTGGACAATTTCTGATGATGTAAACAGGCAGGAAAAAGAAGAATTAGAAGGAAAAAGCACAAAATCCCCTAAGTTTGGGGCTTTATTGTGTGGACGTGTGAAGCTGTTTATGAATTCTGTCTGTTAATATGTAGCCTAAGGTACAGAAATGAATGTTTTTAAGGGCTGAGAGTTTGTGGTCATTGTGGTTATTTCTTTAGGAACCCTGAAACGTGCCAAACTCTTGGTGCTGTATAGATATGGGCGATGCTGCCCCACCAAGCCATACCTGCCATCCCAATTATGCAATTTACACTTGGTTGTAACTCCATAAAACAGCAGGCAGAACACATATTCTGGCAACACAAAAGCAACCTTTGTAACCAACTTACAGAGCATGTAAGAGCAGTGGTGTGACATGTTATGCCTGGAGGGCCATGTGTGGGGAAAACACAGGAAGACTGCTTCTTGACTTCTATGGTAAGGCGGGTCATCCAGGGTGGTTTTAGCTGAAACACTATATATCTACAATTAAAAAAATATACGATTTAAAAGAAATTGTTAAAACATAAAAGCTATGTAAGAGCATTGGACTCACTGGTTTTTCAGCTTTATTAACTTTTTCAAACTTAATTTGTCCAGAAGGATTGTCAAGTGTTACTGCTATAAATACTTTGTGTGTTTAAGATACACATGTCGAGACCTCATTAAACGAACAGGTTACAGAGATGTCTGAGGTAAGCTCTGACTGGCAAGATTCAGCAGATACTGAAATGAGTCGCCAACTCGATGACGCGCACATTTTGTCATTTACAAGCACTGCTAATTTCCCTGGTCAAACAGGTTTCCTGAAAAGGTGTCTCCTGAATCTTCTCCAGCAATCTTTCAATCTGTTTTGAAGACACATTTATTTAATGCTTTCTTTTAGTCAGTTTTAACTTGACTGTTTAAAAACGAACGCGGATGGATCATTTTTGGTTATATATGGATTGTGCAGGTACATTGAAGCGGATGAATACGCAAACACATACATGTGGACAGAGACACTGCTTAATCAGAATGCTGCTTAATCCATTTATTGTGTATTCAGATACAGCGGCTGATGCAGTAAGCATATACAATGTCACTTGCCCCCAAATGCTAGCCTGCCCCCCCCCCCACCCCTCCCTCCTTTATTCAAATTTCACCGATAACGATACAAACTCAGAACCCCTGGCCCCGCCCCACCCCTCCCCACCCACCTGTTATAGCCAACACTGCGTCCATGGCATTCCCCCCTCTCCTCCTCCAATCTCCTCCCTCACTCTAGACTTATATTGTACCTCTGTGTCATAGAAGCCGTTTTTTCTTATTTCTCATATTTGCTTTTCGCTGTTTTTTTTATTTTTATTTTTTAATAAAGAAATGAGGCAATCAGAAGAAAGTTAGATAAGACATCAACTGAAAACACCCAGGCAGCAGAGCAAGTGCCCTTCACTGGCATTACATTCCTGCACTGTCGGGCTGCATGTCTGTCAGCACCTAACCAGGACTTACAAGACCCGATTCTTCTACATCACAAGTTACCAGATGTGACTGTTATCAAAATCAGCACGTAGCTCTGATTTGTCAAATCAGCATGTTGATCTGATTTGTCAAAATCTGCACTTACTAGATCTGATTCATCAAAATCAGCACCTACAAGATCTGATTTATCAAGATCAGCAAGTACGAGATCTGATTCGTCAAAATAAGCACCAACAAGATCTGATTTTTCAAAATCAGCATCAAAAAGATCTTATTCATCACTAAACATTTATCCCGTTCTTCTGCTCCTGTTAACTGATATATTGCGTGATGGAACATCAAAACAAAATTAATTTAGGTTGGTGTGTGAGATATTTTAAATATTTTGGTTTAAATCAAGTCAGATAAAATCAGATAAAAGCATTCCTCATCCAGATATGCCTGGGTAATGTGGTAAACTGATCCTGTAGATTCCTTTTATAAATAATTTGATATTCATACAAATATCTGGTTGAAATGAAACAAACTGTCGATTAGATTGTTCACCATCCACTTTGGGTCATAATGGTTGGTGTCAGAGGTCATACCTGGTTCACAGCAGTGACGTGAGCTTATATTGTTTGACTCTGTTTTGGTAAAGCCTTGTACACAGCTATGTACACAACAGAAATTACACAACGAAAAAATGATTTGATTTTCTTTTTTCTGTAAAATGTGCGTCGTAAATGAGCAAATGCTTGCATCGCCCTGGGTAAGAGCGTCTGTTAAATGCCTGTAATGTGATGTATTTACTGCAACCTGGATGGCTTAATGTTGAAGAAAGGGGTGTCCAATCTTATCATTTCCACATTAGATTGGACACCCCTAGTGCCATTTAAACCCTCAAATAAATGTGTGCATGTGTGTGGAACAGGAAGAATAGACACTCACTCAACTGCCTCACATAAGAATGACATTGATAAGAATGCATTTCATTCATAACTTAATATTTATTGGTACTGTAGTTTCTTCTATTTGTGATAATTGTTATGGACTGTTTTCTCTTTTTAGCTGCAACGACCACGAATGGGATGGAGAGGTTAGTACTTTTTGAGCATGTGTTCGGAATGCAGCCAAGATACTATTGGGCTACATGGACCAGAAAAATAAAATAATATAAAAGATATCATATAGTCTTTCAGACAATTTAACACATGTAAATCTAAATTTGTTAACATAAAACAACATATAATACAAGCAGAAAAATGAAAGGGAAAAGTCCTGATGAATTGATAACTTACACAATCTTTTAAATTTTATTTACATTCAGAAAGCATCATTTCAGATCCTCTGTTACTCTGATTTTTTCTCTCTGATTACTCCCTCTTATCTATCCTTAATTCCCTTATCCATGCAGCACCTCCATTCTGTTTCATTGCATTCATAGCCAAAGTTGCTAAGTTTTATATGAATTCAGAACATTTGGTATAGAAACCTTTTCTTTCTGTCCATATGCTTTATGTTTGATATGTTTAATATCAGTTGTATGAAAGAAGCCACAATGGAGTGTTACATTTTTTGGCGAACCCTTAATTGCATGGAGCTGTGTGTGTGTGTGTGTGTGTGTGTGTGTGCGTGCGTGTATGTGTGAATGTGTGTGTTGGTGTGTGTGCGTGCGTGTCTATGTGTACATGGTATGTGTGTGGGTATGTGCATGCGTGTGCGTACGCATGTGTGCGTGTATGTGTCTGTGTGCGTGTGAATGTGCATGTGGGTGTGTGCATGTACGTGGTGTGTGTGTCTCTGACTTTGTGGCTAAGGCTTAACTCTAATGAAGGAGTGGTAGTACAATGGTGGCTGGAGAAGAAAAAGTAATGGAATCAGAGCACTAACAATGCATCTTTTAATAACCTTTAAACTACCATTGATTGTGTTTTTGCTAGCTTGCCAATTTGAATATGGGCCAGCTTGCACTAGCCAATTAATTTACAGTATATTTCATAGAATGTGTGGCACTACACTGGACATTCGTTCAGTTGGTTCAGCTCTGTTACCAGGGACGGGTTCAGGATGATCATCAGTTATACAGACCTCCCTCCACCCCCGCGTTGCTCAGGCCAACGCCATTGTAGTGGGGGTGTTCTACAAATAAGGCATGATGTTAAATGCTCTGTGTAAAAATGAACATAGGTGATACAGAGCATGGGCAAGTGTAGGCCTAAACAAACACACACACACACACACACACACACACACGTACACAGATTCACAGAGAGCTCTTTCACCATAAGATGCACTTGAGGGGAATATTTATGAGGGTCATGTTCATATCCCTGTCGCGATATCTGAAGCAGTACTGATAAATCTGTCATGACATCTCAAACATTACTGACATGCTTTTCACAATTTGCAAAGCAGTCCTGCTATGCCTGTCACAATATATGAAATCATACAGAAATTGTCACAAAATCTGATATGCCTTTTGTGATATCTGAAACTTTACTCACACATGTCTGTCATGATATTTAAAACAGTACTTTTCTGCTTTTAAAAACAGAACATTTTTTAGTACACCTTATGATGAAAGGAACCCCAGTGATGAGACCAAATGCAAAAGACAGTGCGGATTATGAAGTACAGGACACAAAACAAACGATCACAGTCATACCGAAAATAAGCAGATTAAAGACAGTGGAAATGGAAAGGATGCTTGATCCCTGACTGCGCATGTGCAAATCGAGACAAGCATCGGTGTGAAGCAGAGAATATGCAGGATGCTAACGCTAATGCTACTGCACATTCTAAACCCATGTCACATGACTGCCGTACACATGGTTCAACTGCGATATCATAGAATGCCTCTAACCATTTGATATAATATTTCAATTTCTATAGCTTGAAGCCTACAGATCTCTGTGATTTGGCCAGTGCAGTAATGGAAATATATTAGGCTATAGTTCTTCCATACAGGTACAACAGTTATACACAAGACACATTAAATGTAGACATACACACTTTGTAAAGGGACAGAGAAACAAATGGATTAAAAAATGAACACAACATAACAAAATATAAAACATTTATCATGACTCAAGAATATAACAATCACATTTAATGTATGAATTTGAATACACAAATATAAAGTAAACATGGTAATCAAAAAATAATAACCTTGTATGAACAAAAAAAGTAGAAAAATAATAAAGAAAATTTGATGACAATGAAAAAACAATAATAATTGCTAGTAAGACACTTTTAAATTATATTTCAAAGACACTTAAATGGCAATAATAATAATAATAATAATAATAATAATAATAATAATAATAGCTGCACAAAGTAATGGGCAGGGGCCAAGCATTAGGGCCACTGACCCATAGAAGAGGTCAGAGGATGGAATGTTGTGGGACTGTACACACGAAAATGAAGCTAAATATTCTGTGTTCAGCTTGCCATGCCTTACTGCAATTGTGTGAAAATATGCAGTACTTCAGGAGATAAGAATCCTCAATTTTTCTCTTACACACAAAGCTTTACTTTGCAGTTGCTATGAAGCCCATTAAAAAGTTCTGCTAGAGGGTTATAGCAACAACAACAACCAGTAAACAATGATTACGGCAACCGCAGCCAATAAATAATAATCCATCCTGGGACATCATCTCAAATAATCACCCAGATGCCTTTTGGGACAGGAAGTTCACAAAGAGCTGAGCTGACATTCAGTTTCATTTAGAAAACGTTTGGTCCTAAATGATTAATGTAATGTAATGTAATGTAATGTAATCATTAACTACCAAAGAGCCTTGACTGGGAAATACTCAGGCACTTCACCAGAGACTGAATTCAGACCTACAGCAACACAGCATCAGCTGTCTAGCTATGACCTTTTAAAAACCGAGGCAGTGTGGTCCTGGCAGTCATTGGTCATCTCAAACAACAAAGCTGTGAAAAAATTCTTATTTTTAAATGAGGAGCTGGACCTGAAACTAACTCATGATATAAATCTAAGTCGTGTGTTTATGTTTTTGGAAGTGCACTACCAAATAAATGACAAGAAATGACACAGCCGGCAGATTGCCTCCCGAAATCTCAAGCAGCCGCCATTTTGACCTACAGACCTCCTTCTGCTGTCACATCCTTTCCCCTCAGAGATTTGTGAGTATTTATAGCCATTTATTTTTAACATCTAGAAACCAAAAGGAAACTCAGTGCAATAGCAACATGGTGTTACCACACTGTTTAACCAGCAAAAAAAATGTGACTCAAAATTATGCAATATCGTTAAAAAATTGTAGCAATTTTGCATTAAAACCAGTCTAGTCAAGGCTTTTTACTAGGCACATGCTGACAAATTTTTTTCTTAATATAAGCTTGAAAAATGTGGTGCGATTGCAGAGATTTTCTGAGTTATCACTGTCATTTCTAAAGCAACAGAGCAACAGTAAGGATATTAACAATCAAAATGCTTAAATAGAGCAGACAAAAACAAGAGACCCCATGCCTCTATGGTACTTGGTCCCTAGAAATAATAACCAGGACAAACGCAACAGGGTTTCTATGGCCCCGAAATGAGGATGGCAAACATTTTAAGACGCTCAGTTCATACAGAAAGGGCCCATAAAATGATCATGGTTTGATGAAACTTAACTATATTACACTCAAGAGGTTTACCATGTTTAAAGTCCCCATGGTCCCCATCCTCTCACTTTTATCATTTTGATCCCTCTCTCTCTCTCACTCCTATCAAAAATGGCTGTATTACTATATTAACAACAACAGCATTTTGTTCTATTTTACTGCATGGAGAACAGGGTTCTGTCTGGCAACTGCAGTATCCACAGGGTTCCGTTTGGCTACTGCAGTGTCAACAGGGTTCTGTTTCATTGCTGTAGTAACAACAGGGGGTCTATTCTATTACTGCATTAACATCAGAGTTCTTTTTGGTTACTGTAGTGACAACAGGGTTCTGTTCGGTTACCATAGAAACAACAGGGTCCCGTACTGCTACTGTAGTAATGACCCTATTATGTCTGTTGTACTCTTTCTGTCCTTTCTCTCCCAGAAAAACAGGTCCTCATCTTACTGGAGGGTAAGTACTGATGTATTATGTGTGTAAGAGACACGAGGGTGAACAGAACACACGGAGTTCTGAGAGAGAAGGGGTGTTAGGCTTCTGAAATGTCGTTAAAGTACACTCTGTAAGCTACCTGGAGAAGGCCAAGCCGGACTTGTAAACGATTTGCAGGACAGTTAATTAGACGTGAGTACCGGTTTACTGTCAACCTCACAGGAATGTCAGCGCTTTCCCAAGTCAAAGTCGAGACGTCACTTTCAGTCCACAGCGTCGGAGTCGGTCCCAGAGTTCGGAGTGTGAGTCCCCCGCCCCCCCCGTCCCTACGGCAGTGTGTCAGAGAGGAGTGTGGACGTGAAATCGGTCTGTGTGTCAGTGTGAGCTTCTCGGTCAGGGCTGAGGGTCAGTGTAGTGTTGGGTCAGTCGGTGTGTGCAGGTGTGTCTGCGGGACATTAGGCGGTCTAATTGCCTCTGCCCATAAGGTTTATGGAGTTGGGGTGGCCCATGCCGGGCGGGACCATGGCGGAGGGGTTGACCGGGGAGGTGGCCCCCGAGCTGTCGGGGCCCCCGGGGCCCGGGCCGTCCCGATGGCCGCTGTACTGGCCGATGAAGGAGCCGTCCTCGTTGAACTGGATGTCGACGCTGTCGCCGTACTCCGCTAGGCTATCGTCACTCCCCAGCTTGCTTTCCACGCACAGCGACGGCTGGCTGGGTGTTCGCTTCTCCTCATTATCACTACGAGAGAGAGAGAGAGAGAGAGAGAGACAAGGCAGGCAGGCATAAACAAGGCAGTTAAGCATTCATAAAAACCTAATATATTGAGATAGTGACAAAGAAAAGACACGCGGATGCTAAGATAGAGGAACATACAAAGAGATTACCAATCACACAAAGCAGAAGAGATACAAACCACTCAAAGAGGTACACACAAGCAGCCAATCATTCACAAAGACACAAACAAGAACAGCCAATCACAAAGACCTACGTGCAAACAATTAACCGCACAGAAAGGTCAGACACAAGCAGCCAATCACCCAAAGTTGATGCACAACCAACTAATCAGGAAAACAGATAAAGACACACCCAATCACACACAGTGTGACAGACACAGACAACCAATCTCACAAAGAGAAACTGTCAAAATTGGCCAATCACACAAAGCAACAGAAAAACGCAAGACAAAACACAGACACAGTTAACATACCTTTCAAGAGATCTAAGAAGCAGTGTGGAAGCGATCAGGGAAAAAAGCAGGCATGAGGATGGGGAAGCCAGAGACACCCTCTCCTTTAATACTAATTAAACAACTCTGTTCTTAAATTACTGGCATGTTAAATGTAGCATTCTGATATAAATACAATTACAAACTAGGCATTAAATATACAGACAGAGTCAAGATTATAAAAAATTCTACAAGAAGCCAACGAAACCCAATTTGAAAACACAGTAGTCTTGGCACATGTTATATCTGCTTGACAGGTCAGCTTTAGACCATACAAGAAAACAGAGTCTTAAGAAATGTACAGCACACAGATCATTGATTAAGAAACTTTAAGGTTTGTTATTTTTCCAGCTGAAGAGAACTCAACCAGGAGCACTCCATCAAGCCTGGACTTACACTCCAAAAGGATGGCTGCCTCCATCCCATGACTAGGCAATCTCTTCCACACACTGACAACTTAAAGTAATGTAATATATACAGTATATACAGTGAGCTCCATAAAAAAGAGCTCCATATTTTTTCTTAATTTAGCTCTGCACTTCAGGGCACCATAATGTTTAGGGCAGGTAATGTAAGGTCTTCCTTGGCCTACCAAGCCCTTTGTGATTAATGAGCTCACCAGTGCTCTCTTTCTTATTGATATTCCAAACAGCTAATTTTGGTAAGCCAAATTTTGGTTTGGCCTATGTCTGTTTTTGTCCCTCATAATGGCTTCCTTGACTTTCATTAACCCATCTCTGATCCACACATTGACAAACAGCTGGTCCTCATGTTGACAAGTGCCAATAACTCCAATAACTCTCCAAAATAAATAATAATGCCAGACTCCGAAGGCAATCAAAAACCTAGAATCAAGGCTAGATACTGCAAGCTCTTTTATACCTGCACCAAGGAAGCAACAGAACACTTAATTAAAAACACCTGTGAAGCCAGCCATTTGTCCCAAACATTATGGTGTCCTGAAATACGGAGAATATGTATAAAACGTGCTGTAATTTGTACATATTTGTCCTTTAATTTACCAGGAAAAACATAACTGAAATTGAAATCTCTTTTACTATGTGGAACTTGCATAAAACTCAACATGAAAGATGATTGTAAATTGTACTTGAATATTGTAGAAATAAGCACACTATGATTTTATATGGTATAACACATAAATTCAGCATTCATAGGGATAAGATAAAATATAAAACCTCTTTGCAAAAGTATTTTGTCATGTAAAAAGGTTTTTTTTTTAACTAAATATGTCCCAATTAAATGTGTCTATAAAGTACAATCAAATGGTGGAGGTGTAGGTTACTTTGCAGGTGACATAGGGCTGTAAGCCATAATACATGCAGAATACATAGATGCAAATTCATATCACAGACATGTTTAAAATACTGCCCATTCATGAGTATGGACGGTCTGAAAGTTGTTTCCCACTCACACACCTGTACTCCCCAAAGGTGTCGTCCTTCATGGGCCGAGCCTCGGAATCTACCTGCCCCTCTTCCTTATCCTTCACTGAAAGACAGAGAGCCAGAGACACCTCACCATTGCTGTCGGCTACTGTGAGCGACTGTGAAAGACTATAGGAAATACTGACTATGAAAGACTACAGGAAATTCTGACTGTGAAAGACTATAGGAAATACTGACTATGAAAGACTACAGGAAATGCTGACTGTGAAAGACTATAGGAAATACTGACTATGAAAGACTACAGGAAATGCTGACTGTGAAAGACTACAGGAAATGCTGACTGTGAAAGACTACAGGAAATGCTGACTGTGAAAGACTACAGGAAATACTGACTGTGAAAGACTACAGGAAATGCTGACTGTGAAAGACTACAGGAAATGCTGACTGTGAAAGACTCTAGGAAATGCCTATAAGTATTTTTATAAACTTCCTGTAAACTGCATGCGAGCTTTGATTGTTCTTTTACAGTGAGTGCTGCGTTTTACTGTTACTTTTGTTTAAATTTCTATCGCTTTGTTTCAGTGTGGCTTTGTGCGGTCTACGTGCGCTGAGTAAACCTCCGCACGCCGTCTGCAGCACGTTCACCAGGCTCAAAGTGCAGAGGGCGGAGTCTTGCGGGGGAAGATGGCGCCGTGGCCCAAGCGCTTACCTGAATACTTGCCGCCCTTGCTCCTCTTGATGAAGCACAGGATGAGCAGAATCAGCAGCAGCAGCACGATGGCGCTGATGAGGCCAATGAACCAGCCCTGAGTGGCAAAGCCCCCCTGCACTTCAGACAGGCCTAAGAGAGAGAGAAGGGCGTTACAAACACAAACTAAAGGAGACTCACATAAACAGAGTGAGTAAACAACCCAACTGCCATAGAAGGGTTGACAGCACAAATAATGAGATCAGAACAAATAATTACATCAAAATTGAAAGTGAGATCAGCACTGATAATGAGATAACGACTATTAATGAGATCAAGACTGAGAATGAGATCAGCACCGATAATGAGAAGAACACTGATTGCGATCAGCACTAATAATAGAACTAGGGCTGATAATGAGCATAACGCTGATAAGGAGATCAGCACTAATAACTAATGAGATTAACGCTAACAATGAGATCAGCACTGACAGAGATCAGCATAGATAATGAAACTAACACGGCTACACTCAGGAACTCCCACACTAATATACAGTCTGTATAACACAGGTACACACAGGAACTCCCACACTGATATACAGTCTGTATAACACAGGTACACACAGGAACTCCCACACTGATATACAGTCTGTATAACACAGGTACACACAGGAACTCCCACACTGATATACAGTCTGTATAACACAGGTACACACAGGAACTCCCACACTGATATACAGTCTGTATAACACAGGTACACACAGGAACTCCCACACTGATATACAGTCTGTATAACACAGGTACACACAGGAACTCCCACACTAATATACAGTCTGTATAACACAGGTACACACAGGAACTCCCACACTGATATACAGTCTCTATAACACCGGTACACACAGGAACTCCCACACTGATATACAGTCTGTATAACACAGTTACACACAGGAACTCCCACACTGATATACAGTCTGTATAACACAGGTACACACAGGAACTCCTGCACTGACAGATGTGTAAAACAGGCATAGGACAGGTCCCGTTAGACGCAATGTTACCTGGCCCTTCCGTCTTGATTTCCTTGGCCCAGTGCGTTTTATTGCTGAAGATGATAGTGAAGTTGTAGTGGGTGCCCGGTTTCAGGTCATCGATCTTGTGGAAGGACTCAATAGAGTTCACCGTTTTGAAAATCTTCTCAGAGCCACCTGACAGAGACATAGTTATACACAGAGATTACAGCACGGCAGAACCACACAGCTCCCAGTGGCAATCTGAGAATAATTCTGGGCCTCATTTTACAGCACATGCTAGTATTACCTGCATAATTACACTATAGGTACAATGTAGATAGAACATGCACACACGTTATTGAACTTCAAATGTTTGTTTTTAAGTTCTTACTTTGATAGTAATTGTGGGCAAAATAAATCATATAGCTAGTTATCATTTTAGGATTGTTGCTGCATTAATTCTTCACACACATTTTCAAACAGGTTTCACGATTGTAGGTGGATTGTAAGAATATTATACATGGAAGTTACACAGTGCCTACTATAATTACATTGCAATTACATATAAAAATATACTATCTAATATTACTAAGTACAATAGATAGATAGATAGATAGATATTATATTGTCCACTTTTGTGGAAATTTGCCTTTGGCTTCACCATAGTTACAATAAAAACAAGCAGTCCCAAAATACAGGCTACAAACAGCACAATACTAACAAGATAGGTTTAGACAACACAGGCCACAAACAACCCAGTACATAGACAACACAACACAATTATCGAACGAAAGGAATGAAACAAATGAAGAATAACTATCTAAGGACTTGCCACCTGCACTCTGGCATACTTGCTATGCGCTTACTTTAATCTGTGTGTTAACCATAACCCGTTTAATACTTTATAGAGCTGCTTGATATCCCGATATTATGTTTAATACTAACACCCCTGCAATGTGTAACCCTAGTGGAGACAGAAAGGGCTCTCTCTGTGTAAGTGGGCTCTCTCTCTATGTCTGTGCTCGTTTCTCACCATTGTTTCTCTGGTACTGAATGTGGAACTCCACATTTCTGTGCCTCTCTCCTGGCACCCAGCTCAGGTTGACGTATGTCTCTCCGACAGACGTGCTGATATTGCTGGGAGGGACTGAAAGAGAGAGGGAGACCGAGAGAGAGAGAGAGAGAGAGAGAGAGTGGGAGAAAACAGTATTAGACATGTAACTCTGTCCTCCATTTCCTAAACTTTCCTTGCAATCCATTCTTATCCAAGAATTGTGGGTGCAAGCTTTTCAATCTAGTCCAGCACTACGGGATCCAGTTCAAGATCAGCCAAACTAATGATGATCTACAATAAAGACACTGATCTGCTGAATGGGTCATATGAGAGGGTTATACCAGCCCTTTCCAGAAAACTGAGCCATAGTTGCACTAAAACCTGGTGTCACAAAATTAGCAAAACTGAATCGGATATGCCCTAATTTACCAGCACCTCACATTACTGCTAGTGTTTGACAATTGTGCCTTGACTGTTAAAATAGGACCCTATGTGCTTCTTAAATTCATTACTGAGAAAAGCATCATCATGCAGTTCTACCTCCGTCCAGCAAGGTGGCAGCGTCCTTCGTGATGGCGTCCCCGTCTCCAGCTACAGTTCGGCCTCGCAGATAGAAGCGGTACCAGCTTTGAGGATTCAGAGACTGGAGAGTGAAGTGAGAGGCTGAGGGATCCTCAATAGTGACCACCTGCAAGGGGCTGTCGTTACTTGAAACAACTGAGGAGAGAGAGAGAGAGAGAGAGAGAGAGAGAGAGAGATTGGGTGGGCAGACATGGATGTAGGTTAACGTAAACCTTTTTTATTAAATGCGGACGCTGTTGCAGAAATATACAGGCAGGCAGGCAGGCAGGCAGACAGACTCACTCTCTTGGTACTGGAGCAGGTATCCCTGCAGCACCCCGTTGAGCTGGGCAGGTGGTGTCCAGTGGAGGGTCAGCTCTGTCTCAGTGGGACTGGTGAATTTCAGGGAGGCAGGAGGCTCAGGCTCTACAGACACAACCGCACACACATTAGCCCACTCGCAACACACTTATACTGACATATGCTAAAAATATACTGTAGTACTGTATTACATTTAAATATGTATTACGGTACTACAGGCACTCTATATATTTATATATAGAAAAACTTTGCTTAATATAGTGATGTGGAAAAGAACATAACTAAGGACATAACTAACCCGCATCTCGTCCTTACCGTGTCCAAATAGAAAAATATAACCTCTTACAGCTCATAATAAACATTAATTTTGCTTTGTAATTATTTATTCAACTGAAAATAAGCAAGCATGCTTATATGTAATACATTCTTTTTTGATACAGTGAAACATATAGACGGGTGACAAATTAAAGGAAAAACCAACATAAAGTGTCTTAGTGAGGTACTGGGCCACCAGAATAGCTTCAATGTGCCTTGGCATGGATTCTACAAGTCTGTAGAACTCTACAGGAGGGATGAAACACAATTCTTCTTTTTGGTATTTTCATGACGGTGGTGGAGAGCGCTGTCTAACACATCGGTCCAAAATCTCCCATAGGTGATCATTTTTGGTTGAGATCTGATGACTTCAAAGGCTATATCATACGATTCACATAATCTTCATGCTCATCAAACCATCCAGTGACCCCTCATGTCCTGTGGATGGGGGCATTGTCATCCTGAAAGAGACCACTCCCATGAAGATAAAAATGTTTCACCATAGGAAAAAGGTAATGACTCAGAATAACTTTGTATTGACTTGCAGTGACCCTTCCCTCTAAGGGGGTGAGTGGACCCAAACCTTGCTGGGAAAATGCCCCCCACAGCATAACAGAGCCATCAGACCCCCTCACTGTAGGAGTAAAGCATTCAAGCCTGTACCGTTCTCTTGGTGTACGCCACACATGCACTTGCCCACTTATCAAGAATATGGTGAAGGATGACTCATCTGACCATATCACTGCTTCCACATCCCTGAGAATATACAGTGGGCTCCAGAATTATTGGCACCCTTGATAAATATGCACAAAAAATGCTAAAAAAAAAAAGCTAAACTAAAAAATAGTACAGTTATTGACATAAGCTTTATTTTCCAAAATGTGTAAACTAGTGTGCTTGATTAATGATTCATTCGAATCAACCAAAGTCTTACATTTTTTAATTTAAAAAAATATTTCCCAAAAAACAGGTTCCACAATTATTGGCACCCCTGGTTTAATGCTTTGTGAAAACACCCCTGGCAAAGATGACAGCCAGTCTTTTCCTATAATTTGTGATAAGTTTAGAGAACACATTTGAAGGGATTTTTGACCATTGCTCCATGTAGATGATCCAGGAAGATGATCAGACCCTACAAGCCGGCCAGATCGCTCCGATCGGCTACTACAGGGCGGCTGATTCCTCCCCCTACACGAGCAGCAACAAGGTCTCGACTCTTTGCAGTTCTGGCCCCACGATGGTGGAACGATCTTCCAGTGGAGGTCAGAACAGCAGAGTGTCTGAGCACCTTCAAACGGAAACTCAAGACGCACCTCTTCTCTGTGTACCTCTCTCCTCTTCCCTAAACCCCCTCCCATAACTATAAAAAAAAAAAAAAAAAAAAAAAAAAAAAAAAAATTTTGTTCAGACTATCTTGTTTCTCCTTATTGTATGCATCATAGTAAAGGCTTTTTATCTACATGTTGTTCAATGGACTTAAGCGGACTTGATCCTGAGTTTGGTTACTCTGTTGTAAGTCGCTCTGGATAAGAGCGTCAGCTAAATACCTATAATGTAATGTAATGTAATGTAATGTAGAACTTTTCAGAATCATTGATATCTTTGGGGTTGCGCTTATGGACCCCCCCTCTTCAGTTTAGACCACAGGTTTTTGATGGAATTTAAGTCTGGAGACTGAAATGGCTATTGGAAAACATGGATGTTGATTTCACTTAAGCATTTCTGTTTAGATTTTGATGCATGATTTGAGTCATTGTCCTGCTGGACAATCTACCTATGACCAAGTCCTAGCTTCTTAGCAGAGACAGCCACATTTTCTGCCAGAATGTCCTGGTACTTTGTTGAATTCATTGTGCCACTGATCTAAAATAGTGCCCCGGGACCACTTCCAGCAAAACATCTCCAAAATATCAATGACCGACCTCCATATTTGACTGTAGGTATGAGGTGCTTCTCCTGTATGCATTCCTCTTTTGCTGCCAAACATGTCGATGGTGCGTATGGCCAAAACGTTCAATTTTGGTCTCGTCTGACAATAGCACTCTCTTCTAGTCATAATTCCAAAGAGGTTTGGCAAGCTCCATATTCTTGGTTTTGTTTATTGTGCTCAGTAAGGGCTGTCTTCGTGCCACCCTTCCAAAAAGTTAGTTGGTATGGAGGTGCCATTTTATGTTGTTTTTTTAGACTTGTTGACCGCAAGAAACAAACAAATCTCTGCAATTCTTAAACAGTGATCCTTGGGTTATTAATGGCCTCCCTCACCATCTTCATCACTGTGGTGATGAACTTTCTGGCTTGCTGGACACGATGGACCCATATCATACAAGTAGGTCTGCAAGGCGTAAATCGATGAAACAGAGAGGTTTGAATGTAACGTAACCCCGCATCAGCTGTTTTAAATTTAGTTCTTGAGTTACTCCTGCCACCTGCTAATGCTACTGCCAGCTTATGCAGTAGCCTAAAGCCTGTATTTCAATGCCCGCTGTAGCTGTTGCTACCCTACACCTTGTAAATGCCTGGGGTTGATCAGATTATCTGTTTGGGCTGCTGTGAGGGATTTTGGAGTTGCGTCTCTAGTGGCAGGATGCCCCCCCATCATTTCCCCATATCAAAGCAATTCTAATGGCTAATTGTGATGGTGCTACATTAGCTGTGTCAAGTCATTCAGTGCTAACGCAGTATGATGTTGTCTGCCCTCTGAGTTTTACATTAATCCATAAAAAATATGTTTCTTTTTGTAAACCAGGGTGGGTGGTGATGGGGCAGGGGGCTTCATGCAGGCAGGGTTGATTAATACAACAGTCAAAAGCAATGTGCATCTCGGAGAATGACTGCTACACAATTAACTTTGGGACAGGCTCGAAGGTTGGTATCAATGTTTGTGAGGAGGGAGAAAAGGAGAAAATTTACGATTTTTACATTACATTACATTACAGGCATTTAGCAGACGCTCTTATCCAGAGCGACTTACACAACTTTAACACAGCATTTTTTACATTGTATCCATTTATACAGCTGGATATATACTGAAGCAATGCAGGTTAAGTACCTTGCTCAAGGGTACAACGGCAGTGTCCTTACCCGGGATTCGAACCTACGACCTTTCAGTTACAAGCCCAGTTCCTTACCCACTGTGCTACACTCCGTCCTTTTAAAAATGTAATTCTTACTGGTTCAGGAATATTATGTCGAAGGAGGAACAAAAAACAGAAATGTTAAAATTCAGATTCTGCTCGGTGTGAACGGATAGCCCTGGGGTGCACTGGATACTCACTTCCCTCAGGCGTACTGAAGCTCTCTGGCGTGGAATAGGGTCCTTCTCCCTTGCTGTTGTAGGCAGCGATGCTGACGATATAGTTGGAGTAGAGTCGCAGGTCCTCCAAAAGCACCTCCTCCTTGGGCCCCTTGACCTCCACAGTTGTGTTGCTCTCCTGCTCCCTCTCTCTCTCCCTCTCCCTCCTCTCTCTCTTTCCCCGCTTCATATGGCCTACGCCGTTGCCCCGAACACCCAGCCGTTGCAGATGAATCTGCAAAAAAGACAGTTTCTGTTACATTCCATATATAATATCCCATATATCTGGGGGGGGGGGCTTTGGTTAGATGTCACCCATAAAAATAATACTAACCCATGAGGGTTATTAACATATACCAGACCTGGGTCAAATATTTTTTTTGGATTCAAATACTTTTATGTGCTCTATTGATCTTGCCTGGTGTAATTGAGCCTGCCAATATGATCAGGAGGCGGGGTTTGCACTTTTTGAGAGTATTTCATTGGTTCCAGTACACCAGACAAGATCAGTAAAGCGTAGAAAAGTATTTGAATCCAAAATAAATATGTATTTGACCCAGGTCTGACATATACCCACGTGTGGCATTTGGTCCACCAGAAGCGGATTGGTCTTGGCTGTGCCGGCTGGTGGAGAGGACCACACCTTTAAGCACCTGGGCTAATTGGTTGTGCACTCCACGTGCGTCTGCCCTAGTAGGTGTGGTCCTCTGATTGTCCTGAATCTCTCCCACAAACCGAGCTCTGCCACAGGGTGTTTGATAACTATATCATTACTAAATCTCTTCATATATCTTCAGCATATTTATCCATTTTTCTCATCCCTCCATCCTTTTGCCCCTCCATCCCTGGGGTGTGCGCGTACCTTGTACCCCAGCAGATGGCCTCGGACTGTCTCGGGATGCACAGCGGCCCACTTCACTTGCACTAGCGAGGTCAGTCTGTCCGCACTGACCATCGGCTCCACACGTATGTCAGACGGAGCAGCTGTGGGAACTGTGGAGGAACAGCACTGTAGTCAGTCTCTGTAAGACAGCACACTTTACCACTAACAATGTACACTTTACCACTAACACTGCACACTTTACCACTAACACTGTGCACTTTACCACTAACACTGCACACTTTACCACTAACACTGCACACTTTACCACTAACACTGTGCACTTTAACACAAACACTGTGCACTTTTCCACTAACACGGCACACTTTAACACAAACACTGCACACTTCACCACTAACACTGCACACTTTACCACTAACACTGCACACTTTACCACTAACACTGCACACTTTACCACTAACACTGCACAACCACTAACCTGTCACTTCACAACACTCACTGCTTAACAACACTTTCCACTAACACTGCACACTTTACCACTAACACTGCACACTTTACCACTAACACTGCACACTTTCACTTGAACACTGCACACTTTACCACTAACACTGCACACTTTACCACGAACACTGTAAACTTTCACTTGAACACTGTGCACTTTAACACAAACACTGCACACTTTCACTCTAACACTGCACACTTTACCACTAACACTGTAAACATTCACTTGAACACTGTGCACTTTAACACAAACACTGCACACTTTCACTCTAACACTGCACACTTTACCACTAACACTGTAAACTTTCACTTGAACACTGTGCACTTTAACACAAACACTGCACACTTTAACACTAAAACTGTACACTTTACCACTAACACTGCACACTTTACCACTAACACTGTGCACTTTACCACTAACACTGCACACTTTAACACTAACACTGTGCACTTTACCACTAACACTGCGCACTTTACCACTAACACTGCAAACTTTACCACTAACACTGCACACTTTACCACTAACACTGTGCACTTTACCACTAACACTGCACACATTACCACTAACACTGTAAACTTTCACACAAACACTGTAAACTTTACCACTAACACTGCATACTTTACCACTAAAACTGCACACTTTACCACTTAGCACTGTAAACTTTACAACTAACACTGCACACTTTACCATTAACACTGCTCACTTTCACTCTAACACTCTATCAGTATTATCACTGCACACTTTACCACTAACACTGCACTTCAACACTGCATATGTTGACACTAACACCAAAGAACGAATGGCGAAATTATTGACATAAAAAAGTTCTTCTCAAATTAAGGTAGAGAGACACAGAGATAGAAGAAAGGAAGGAAACTGCTAGAAGCAGCGAACTAACTGTCTTCTCCAGAATGCATTGTCACTTCAGGGGGGGCTGGTCCTGCCCCCATTTCATTGACAGCCTGCACTTTGACCATAAATGGTGTGTAGGTTCCTGCATCCTTGACGACGAAAGGGGGCTTGTCGACCTCAGCGTGCTCCCACGGTGCGCCCTTATCAGCCTGCCTCTTCCACATCACTTTATACTTGAATTTGGGACCATTGAAGCTGAGCCTGTCCATCTCCTAAAGAGGGAAAGGAGGAGTCATCCACAGGCCACACAGAGGCTACACGCAGACTATATACAGGCTACACACAGACTATATACAGTCTACACACAGACTACATACAGACTATACACAGGCCACATGCAACCTACACAGGATACATACAGGCTACACACAGACTACATACAGACGATACACAGGCTACACGCAAAGTATACACAGGCTACACACAGGCTATACACGGGCTACACGCAAACTACACACAGGCTACACACAGACTATACAAGGGCGACATGGAAACTACACACAGGCTACATGCAAACTACACAC
Organism: Anguilla rostrata; assembly: GCF_018555375.3. Classification (NCBI taxonomy): domain Eukaryota; kingdom Metazoa; phylum Chordata; class Actinopteri; order Anguilliformes; family Anguillidae; genus Anguilla; species Anguilla rostrata. The sequence continues at coordinate 6,288,534 of NC_057945.1, forward strand.
AGGCTACACACAGACTATACACGGGCTACACGCAAACTACACACAGGCTACACACAGACTATACAAGGGCGACATGGAAACTACACACAGGCTACACACAAACTACACACAGGCTTGGCTGGCTATGCACCGACCTTCCATGTGATCACCAAGGTGTCTGGATCAATGGACTCACTTTGCACATTCTCTGGGCTCCCAGAAGGAGCTGGGGAGAGAGACAGCAAGAGAAGAGAGAGAAAGAGAGAGAGAGAGATTTACTTTAGATATTTTCAAAAGAAGAGCGTATATGCGGTCACTATAAGACAGGAGAGATGGAAACAGAGATGCACTTCCTCCTTGCACAAAATATTTACTAATTTAAAAAAAATCTAGAATTATAAATTAACCCCAATTATAAATAATTTAATTTGCTAATCAAAAGAAATATAAAAATGTGCAAAACCAAAAAACCTGACCTCCCAGTCAACGCTCCCTTACTTCATGATGCGGGGAAAAAAAGGTTTTCACTCTCTTGAAAATCATTTAATGGTAAAAGCGTGTTTGCAAAACATGTAGGAGCCAGAAACACACCGGCAGCAGGCATCTCGTAGAGCTCAGGGGACTCCGCGGGGTCACTCTCTCCCAGCCCGTTGATGGCTTTGACCTGAACACGGTAGATGCAGAACGGATGGAGGTGGAGGTCCGCCTGGGCAACATCTCCCTTCACCCTTTTCTCCTTCACCCATTCCCCCTTTCCAAACCGCTGCTCCTCAACCTCCACAATGAATGCTGGACAGAGAGCGAGAGAGAGAGAGAGAAAGAGAGAGAGAGAGAGAGAGCAAGAGAGAGAGAGAGAGAGAAAGAGAGAGAGAGACGTTTCAATATTTATTGAAAATAATTGTTATATTGTTGTTGATGTCATGTATTTATGTGTTGTATGTGTGAGGCACGTGTGATGTCATGTATTGTGTGTTGTATGTGTGAGGCACGTGTGATGTCATGTATTGTGTGTTGTATGTGTGAGGCACGTGTGATGTCATGTATTGTGTGTTGTATGTGTGAGGCACGTGTGATGTCATGTATTGTGTGTTGTATGTGTGAGGCACGTGTGATGTCATGTATTGCGTGTTGTATGTGTGAGGCATGTGTTACCCTCAATGGGGCTGTTGTGATGGTCTCCAGGGGTCCAGCGGACGGTCAGGCGTTCTGGGTCTGGGTGTTCGATAACCTGAAGGTTCTTGGGTGGATCGGGCCGGTCTGAGAGATTGGAGAAAAGACTGAGCCACACGGAGAGGACAGAGGATACACTTTGCAATATGACTATCTGATTGGCTGAGGAAGCATGACATATGGCAAAAACCTTAAAGGCTGGGGCAACATAAGATATGGGGATAAAACCGGATCGGCTGAGGGATCTTGAGATATGCAAACAAAACCTGATTGACTGGAAGAACAAAAGATGAGAAAAAATCTGATTGGTTACAGGAATGTGATATGACAAAATTTGATAGGCCAGGAGAACACAATACAACCTGATTGGCTGGGAGAACTTGAGATATGCAAGGAAAACCTGATTAGTTGAAATAACAGAAGCTATGGGCAGAAAACCTCATTGAGTCGTATGGTTGTGTTGGCTTATGAATGGGCATCTTACCCATTACAATAATGGAAACAGTGGCATCGGCCATATCCAGGTTTGTTATGACTTCACAGGTGTACTTCCCCTCATCTTCAGACTGAATGTCTGAAATCATCAGGGAGGGGCCATCAAATGTGTACCTGAAATGCATGACATCACACAATTACTTCCAGATCCACGACAGTTAAGCACTGAAAACTCTCACAAATGTCACATCAGCATACAGATTTCAATTTTACGGCATGCAAGTACAAGATAATACAAAAGACAGAAAAAAAACACATCACAGATTCATACACTTGGAATTTTGAGTTGTTGGATTATTTGGATTTATTTCAATGAATCAGTTTCAGATAAATCATTTTATTTTAAACTAAGTTCCCCATTTTTTCCACATTTATACTTACCATTGGTGGTTCTAAGTTGACCCAGATATGTGCACTAAGCTCTGATTTTTATAATAATACATGCAGAATCCTGCTAAATTTACAGTCACACATGCAGAATATATCTCTAACTAGTCATACACAGAATTGAGCTCTAACATTTGTCACATACACAGAATACAGCTCTAACATCAGGCAGACACACATAATATACCTCTAACGACAACCACACTCATAATATGTATTAAAGACATCTCTTACTTGTTTTCGGAGGACTCCATGAGTTTCTGTCTCCCCTTCCTCCACTGTCTCTGTACGATTTTTAGCTGGGCGTCGATGCGGGCGTGGCAGGTGATGGTGACCAATTGTCCACTGCGAACTCGCTGAGACTCAGGAAGTGGCTGGATCACTGACCGGTCTGACAAAAGAGAAATGACATCATTCCAATGACATCACCACATCTGATGGAGACATGGGCGACCGGATGGCCAGTCCTGATCAAAGTAGCATGACTTCATGTCTGATAGAGATCACATGATTGCACAAAGATTACATCATGAGAGCACAGTGATTAATGTGTTATCCTAATTACATTGTTTCATGATGGGGACAATCTCACCATGGATCATTCCAGTGTAGGGGGCTGAGGGCTAATCATGTTGTCCTATGACTTCTGTTTAAAATGTCTGAATGGGTTACATCAACACACATCCCCTGGCTATAGCCTAGCAAACACAGACTATACACATGTAACTATATGCCATCAGCTCCATAATGTTTGGGACAAAGATACTTGTTTTTTGGATTTGGCACTGTCCTCCACAATTTCAGATTTGGAATCAAGCATGGGGTTAACGTGCAGATTCTCAGCGTTTATTAGAAGGTATTTTTCTAAATTTTGGTTTCACCATGTAGAAATTACCGCATATTTTATAAATGGTCACCCCACTTCAGGGCACCATAATGTTTGGAGCATATTAATGTTATGTAAATGCAAGTTGCCATGTTTAGTACTTTGTTACGCATCCTTTCCGGCAATGACTGCTTGAAGTCTGTGATCCATAGACATCACGGAGGTGCTGATCTGGTGATGCTCTGCCAGGCCTGCACTACTGCCATCTTCAGTGCCTGCTTGTCTCCGGGGCTGGATGCCATTTTCTTTTTTCAAGTTTTCTCTTCAGCATATGACATGCACGTGCAATTGATTTTAGATTGGGTGAATGACTTGGCATTTCAAGAATTTTCCTGTTTTTCACATTTGAAAAAACTTGCTTTGGCAGTATGTTTGGGATCGTTGTCTTGCTGTAGGATAACGCGTCGTCCAATGAGTTTAGAGGAATTTGTTTGAGCTTGAGCAGATAAGCCTCTTTTGTGCTCTTCAGAATTAATTCTGCTGCTGCTATCAGCAGTTACATTATCAACGAAGACAAGTGAGCCAGTACCTGTGGCAGCCATACATGCCCAAACCATAACACCCCCACCACCATGTTTCACAGATGAGGGGGGGGGGGGGCTGCTTTAGATTTTTGGCAGTTATTTTTGCTTCCAAAATTTGCCCTTGCGATCACTCTAATAAAAGTGAATCTTGGTCTCATTTGTTTATAAGACCTTTTTTCCAGAACTGTGCAGGATCTTTTAAATCCTTCATAGCACACTATAGCGTAGCCATCCTGTTTTTGCGCCAAACTAGTGGTTTGCATCTTGCAGAGTAGCCTCTGTAGGCCGTTTGTTAAGTCTTCTGCAGACAGCAGTCACTGACGCATCCACACCTGCCCCTGGAGAGTGTTTTTGATCTGTCAAACAGGTGTTCTGGGGTTTTTCTTCATTATGTTGAGAATACTTCAATCATCGGTTTTCCCTGGTCTGCCAGGCCCATTGCGATGACTGAGCTCACCAGTGCTCGCGTTTATCTTAATGTTGTGAAGTTGATATTGGCAAGCCTAAGGTTTGATGTCTCTGACTGTTTTTATTATTATTTCTCAGCCTCATAATGACTTCCTTGACTTTATACACACACACACACACACACAGGCACACACACATATATAGTCTGTGTTAGCCTGGGATAGCTTGGGTTAGCGTTTTGCTAATGTCGCACGTAGGCCAATTTAGGCTATCTTTTGGAGGAAACCGAGACTGAAGGTACGTTAACATGAAGGCAGATTTATTAATCCGAGGTGATTCGAGCGATGGTTTCACTCACTGAACACCTGCAGCTGGGCAGTGATCGACAGGTTGCTGTTCAGCACTGAGCAGGTGTACAAGCCGGCGTCCTCCATGGAGGTGTTGTTAACCTGCAGGACTCCGGTGGTGAGAATGGACATCCGGGGGTTGGAGAGCACCGAGTCCCAACTCGGGCTGTCCCTGTGTCAAAAAAAGAAAAAAAACACATTCGGATACCCGCACAACACCATCATCAGAACTCTCTCCGCATGGACAATTCGCAATCACGAATGCACGCACACATGCACACAAATCAGAACTCTCTGTGTGTGCACTGAACACGATCACATAATACAAACACACACGCAAGTACACACACATGCACACAAATCAGAACTCTCTGTGTGTGCACTGAACACGATCACATAATACAAACACACACGCAAGTACACACACATGCACACAAATCAGAACTCTGTGTGTGTGTGTGCACTGAACACAATCACATAATACAATCACAAACACACACCGCCCATCCCTCTGTCTTTGCTCTAAACACAATCAAAAAACTAAAGCCATATCCCTGAATGAGCACAATCAGGAGCAGCTAAAGTATATAAACCAGTGGTTTCCAAACTGAGAATGAGGACCCATTCCTGAGAGGGGCTGTGAAAAATATATGTATATGTAATATGTAATATACATAGAGTAGTCAATGTCAATCACAGCAGTCCCGTATTTTGTGTGTTCATGTTTGTATTTTTTTACTCTGCAATAGTTTTATATTTAAAGTGCACATGAAACTTGGAGCACTAGTTTAAAAAAAAAAAAAAAACATTTTAAATTCATATTTATATTGAATTTTAATTAAGGGGAAGGTCCCAAAGAAGTATTCCCTCATTATGTGGATCATCTGGCAACCACTGATATAAATAAAATGGAAAAAAAAACAATCATACTACCCCATTTGGAATTATATAAATGCTGTTAGAATTTATTTAACACTGAGAATTTTGCTGTATATCGTAAAGTATATATTGAAGCAAATGTGTGCCACTGAGATTTTGTTCCAAAAAACAACCCAAGGAGCGAAATACCCCCTGAAGAAGGATGGGCATTCCTAAGAAACCCCTGTGAAAGGGACTATACAGGTTTACAGGTGCTTAGAACAAAATTCATCCATCCATCCATTATCTATACCCACATATCCTGAGCAGGGTTGCGGAGGGTGCTGGAGCCTATCCCAGCATGCATTGGGCGAGAGGCAGGAATACACCCTGGACAGGCCGCCAATCTATCGCAGGGTGCACACATACCATTCACTCGCACACTCATACCTATGGGAAATTTAGAGTCTCCAATTAGCCTACCTGCATGTCTTTGGACTGTGGGAGGAAACCGGAGTACCCGGAGGAAACCCACACGGAGAACATGCAAACTCCACACAGAAAGGCCGAGATTCGAACCCATGACCTTCTTGCTGTGAGGCGACAGTGCTACCCACTACCCACCGTGCAAATGATCATGTAATAAAGTATTAGCCCTTTCACGGCCCCTTACCACGTAACCTTGGGACGGGGGGATCCGAAAGTGTTGCATTTGAGGGCAGCTGTCTGACCCTCGGTTACTTTGTAGACCTCCTCATCCTTTGTAAGGATCTGAGGAGGAAGCACTGCAGAGCGGGGGAGGAAGGGGGGGGGGGAGAGAAAGAGAGAAACAGATGGAGAGAGAAAGAGAGGGAGAGAGAAACACAGAGAGAGAGGGGGAAGAAACAGAGAGGGAGTAAGAAACAGACAGAAAGAGAGGGAGAGAGAAACAGAGATGGGGGAGTGAAGAAAAGAAAAAGGGTGATAAAAACAACAGAGAAACAGAAGGGGAATGAGCATGAAAGAAAGAGAGATAAAAAGGGACACAGAAACAGAGGAGAGAGAGAGAGGGAGAGAAAGAGCGGGAGAGAAAGCAAGGGAGTATATTTAGTCAAACTGAAATGAAAAAGCAGGACATTTTTATTATAAGAGAAAAGCCAAATTTGCCATTTAACTTGGTACTACTTTGTAATTGAAACAAAACAAGAATCTATCAGTAAAAGACTGACATTAGGGGAGGAGACTGTGATGGAGAGAGGAGTGTGTGATTAGGGAAGAAGACTGATGGGTGGAGTCTTTGAAAGGGGAGGAGTCTGAGACTGTGCGGGGGATGAGGAGATCACTCACTTATCACATGAATGAAGGCGTTGACGAGGATGGTGCCGTGCTTGTTGGATGCCTGACACTGATACACTGCCGTGTCTTCAAACTTAACTTCTTTGAGTATTATCGTTCCTCCATGGACCCTGCGCCTGGAATCCTGGTCAATGCCTGCAGCGACACAACTCGGTCAGACCAAATGCTGAGTTTAAAATCATGAGTTTAGTTCAGAAGGCAAAGATCTGCGCCCGCTTTTCACCGTGTGACAGATTACAAAGGCATACTATGCAGGAGTTTTTAAGCCTTACTGTGGTTCTGTGTTTACAATTTAAAAAGTCTCCTCCTTCAACCCCGCCCATAAACCCAGGGTACCCCACCTAACACAGCTAGTTGGATAGCTAGAGGCGTTAGCATTGTGAAATGAGCGACTGAGCACGACAGTAAGAACGCAGATTTGATTATTAGCTTAATTCATTCCATGACGTTGAATGTAATAGCGGTTTTATTGTTGGGAATTTTATTTAGAAAATTCCAGACCCTCTTAAAAGTCCTCATTGTCACTAGCTAATGCTACTCGCAGGCCCAACAGAGAACAAGCCAACTCCACGTTGCTTTTCATCCCATCTCACGCCGCCGAGGAAAAGTATTTCCAAGGTTAACTAGTTCTTGAATACGTCCGGTTGGCTTGTCTTTTGTGCTTCGCTCCTAGCTAGCAACAAACACCTCTGAAATTTGATTCTAAACCACAGTAGCCACACCCACTCATCATCACACAGAAAAGAGCGGCACGTCCATAAATGTTTCAAACACATTTTAGAATAACAAATACAGGTACGTGAATTTTGAAAAAGTGCATAAAGCCAGAGATTGCCATGGCATAATAGATATGCCATTGCACAGTTATTTCATAATATTTTCAAGCTAAAAATCTTTCTTAGTATGCTTTTAAAGAACAGTAAAATTATTGTTTCGACAGTATACAAGATTCTGTATATTTCTGAAGAGTACAACCTGCAATGCTTGTTGTACCTTTGTGTCGACTCTACATACTCTGTCCACTTTATGTAAATTTAAATAATCCATATATGTTACATGCATAGTTTGGTATAAAATTCTTGAACAGCTTGTATAATACTGTAGTTTTTCAAAGAGGTTATGCAGTTTTGCGTATCTTTCAGTAATTGTGTTTCCTGGTGCATAATTGTGCTGTTGTATATGGTTTTATAAAGTTTTGTGTAGTGTCATGTAATTGTGCGGTTGTGTAGTTTTCCTCAGGGCTGTGTCATTATGTAGTTGTGCGCTTTTTCTCAGTGTTGGGAATTGTGTGGTTGTGCAGTTTAGTCAGTGCAGTGTAATTACATGCTTTGCAGTTTTGCTCAGTGTTTTGTAATTGTGTGATGGTGCAGCTGGCTCAGTGCGGTGAAGTGACCTGAAATGGGGTCTCCGTTCATGCTCCAGGAGATGCTGGGCGTGGGGATGCCGCTGGCCTCGCAGTGCAGACGCACGGTCTCTCCAGGGGCGTAGAGCTGGCTCTCAGGCTGCTTGGTCCAGTGTGGAGCCGCTGAGAAAATACAACCATCATCATCATCACCATCATCACAGTATTCACCATCATCACACTATTCAGCATCTCCATCGTCATCAACATTATCACACTATTCAGCATCTCCATCATCAACAACAACATGGCGACTATTCAGTGCCACCATCATCATCATCACCATCATCAAACTATTCAGCATCACCATCATCATCACCATCATCACACTATTCAACATCACCATCATCATCGCCATCACCACACTATTCAGCATCACCATCATCATCATCATCATCACACTATTCAGCATCATCATCACCATCATCACACTATTCAGCATCACCATCATCATCATCATCATCATCACCACACTATTCAGCATCATCATCATCACCATCATCACACTATTCAGCATCTCCATCATCGTCATCATCATCATCATCATCATCACCACCACACTATTCAGCATCACCATCATCATCACACTATTCAGCATCATCATCATCATCATCATCATCATCATCATCATCATCACACTATTCAGCATCACCATCATCATCACACTATTCAACATCACCATCATCACACTATTCAGTGCCATCATCATCATCATCACCATCATCATCACCAGACTATTCAGCGGCACCATCATCATCATCACCATCATCACACTATTCAGCATCATCATCATCACCACACTATTCAGCATCATCATCATCATCATCACCATCATCACACTATTTAGCATCACCATCATCATCATCATCATCACCATCATCACACTATTCAGACAGCAAATGTCCAAACTGTTATTTATGTGGAAACGAACGTGGTGCGACTCTCCTACCTTCCACGGTGACGGTGAAGGAGTGCTTGGCTACGCCCATCAAGTTGGTGGCCTGGCACTCGTACTCCCCGTCGTCGTTTTCTGAGATCTCCGCGAAGCTCAGCCACATGCCGTGATTCTGCTTGGAGGTGCGAGAGGCCGAGAGAGTGCCGTCCTTCCTCACCCACTGCACCGTGGGAGTAGGGCTGCGGAGGGATCCACAATCTCGTTACTGCCGTTGATGATGAACATTACTTCATTAAGATTAGCTATAGCATTAGCAGCACTATGCCGACTTTTGATCAACTATATTGTCCAAAGCACTCCTTAATGTAACTTATCAGACGCCCTGATGCAGAGCAGCTTACACAACATTTTACATTTTTACATAGCAATTTATACAGCTGGATATATACTGAAACAATTCAGGTTAAGTTCTCGACAAGTGTACGTCAGATATCTAGCTTTTAGATTACTGCCTTTAAGAAACAGGCGATGTTCATTGATCTGGTAAACTTTCTCTGTGCGAGTACAGTTATGTTATCCATTCCCTCGCTGTCTGTCTCTCCCCCACTCCATTACAAACACCAACGGAAAGCTTTTGGGGGCAATTAGGGCCACGCTGGAGGTTGTTTAAATGTAAATAAACTGCAGTCTCCTGAAGTGTTTCCTCTCCTAATAATAATGGTTGTTGAGTTCTGATAGTTGAAATTCAATTTTTAGAGTTATTTTCAGTTAAAAGGGAAAATCATCATGGTACGATTTGATTCTGTATTTTGCCTGAAGATGGATAATGCAACTGGTGAAACTGAACAATTATCATATCAGTAATTATCATATCAGTATTGTGAAATCGCAAAGACAGACAGGTTACAGTCACACAGACAGACAGGCCACAGTCCCACAGACAGACAGGCCACAGTCACACAAACAGGTAGCAGTCACGCAGACAGGTCACAGTCACACAGGCAGACAGGCCACAGTCATACAGACAGACAGGTGACAGTCACGCAGACAGACAGGTGACAGTCACACAGACAGACAGGTGACAGTCACGCAGACAGGTCACAGTCACACAGACAGGTGACAGATATTTAGACAGGTCACAGTCACACAGACAGGTCACAGTCATGCAGACAGGTCACAATCACACAGACAGGTCACAGTCATGCAGACAGGTCACAATCACGCAGACAGGTCACAGTCACAAAGGCAGACAGGTCATAGTCACACAGACAGACAGGTCAGTCACACAGACAGACAGGTCACAGTCATGCAGACAGGTCACAGTCACACAGGCAGACAGGTTACAGTCACACAGACAGACAGGTCACAGTCATGCAGACAGGTCACAGTCACACAGGCAGACAGGTCACAGTCACACAGACAGACAGGTCACAGTCACACAGACAGACAGGTCACAGTCATGCAGACAGGTCACAGTCACACAGGCAGACAGGTCACAGTCACACAGACAGACAGGTCACAGTCCAACAGAGAGGTCACAGTCACACTCACTGTCCTTCGGGGATGCACTCCAGCACCAGGCTTTTGCCTCTCAGGGCCAAATGAGAGCTGCGGCCTGTAGACGGACTCAGTAGACTGGGCTTCCTGTTGCTTACCACTGCGTTAGCTGGGGGAGAGAGAGAGAAAGAGAGAGAGAGAGAGAGAGAGAGAGAGAGAGGGAGAGAGAAAATGTACTCACACTAGCATTTACTCTCAGTTGCAGCTTCTCATATTGATAGATTTTTACATGTAAAACGAGGATTTACTGCGTCTTAATACCAAACTGAATGAAGGGCAATAGGAGCAGGTAGGAGACAGCGAACAGGGAGGGCAGGTAGGAAGGCAGATTACGAACAGAAGCCAGGTGTGGCGTGATACTCACAGGGGATAACGGTGAGAGATATAGGCTCCATGGGTAGGATGGTCCTGGCGTTGGTGTAGTGAGGGTTACAGCTGTAGTCGGAGCGGCTGTCGCTGGCGTTCACGTTGGCGAAGTACAGGCTGCCGTCCAGGCCGGTAGTCACCCTCTCACTCAGCTGGATGTGCTTCAGGTCTGGAGACAGGAAGCAGACATCAGTATGCATGCGCCATTTAAACCCTGTGCAATTCAATCACTTATTCTTCCTGTCCAAGCCTAATTTACTCAGCTGGGTATGCTGAGTGCGCTGAGTCACTATCTTCCGGCTTAACACTGAATGAAATAAAAAAAGGTGCAGTGTTGGGCCGTCTGGGTAGTGTAGAGGTATAAGCACCGGCCTACCACTGCAGATACCCGGGTTCAATCCCCGGCAGCGGCACTTCCGGCTTGGTCAGACATTCCTAAGAACATAATTGGCAGTGTTCGCGGGTGGGAAGCCGGTGAGGGTATGAGTCCTGATCGTTGCATTAGCGACTCCTACTGGTTGGTCGGGGTGCCTCTTCAGCATGCTGAGTGATCTGGGGAAGATAGCGTGAACCTCCGCGCGCGTTACACTCTCCCAGTGAAACTCCTCACCTTCAGGTGAAATGAAGCGGCTGGCGACTCCACATGTATTGGAGGAGACATGTGGTAGTCTACACCCTCCCCAGACCGACAGAGGATAGCGCATTGGGAATTGGTATAACGACTAAATTGGGGAGAAAATGGCAAAAAAAATGTGCAGGGTGGGGGCACAGGTTCTGATACTGCCCAGACACCGGTAGGAGCTACAGACAGGTACAGGCACAGGTAGAAGCTGAAGAGAGATACAGATACAGGTAGAAGCTGAAGAGAGATACAGACACAGGTAGAAGGTGAAGACAGATACAGACAAGGGTAGAGGCTGAAGAGAGATACAGACACAGGTAGAAGTCGAAGACAGATACAAGCACAGGTAGAAGCTGAAGAGAGATACAGATATAGGTAGAAGATGAAGACAGATACAGGCACAGGTAGAAGCTGAAGAGAGATACAGGCACAGGTAGAAGCTGAAGACAGTTACAGGCACAGGTAGAAGCTGAAGACAGACACAGGAACAGGTAGAAGCTGGTAACACACACAAATTGACTCACCTTTGTCCATCCAGTGAATTTGTGGTGGGGCACTGCTAAAGGGTGGGTTACAGTTCAGGACCACGCTATGCCCCTCCTCCACACTAATTTTCACCTTCTTCTCTTTCGGCAGGGTGGGATTATCTGAAAAAGGGATGGGGGTGGGGGTGGGGGGTGGGGGGTGGGTGGGGTGTAGGGTGGTTGTTAATCAGGCTCCAGTACCAGAAAAATCTGACCCAGAGAAGCACACGAACAAGTGCATACAATGTATTACCAAATCACAAGAAGAGTTATCTTAGACAGGATGTATAATTGCCCTCAGGATAGAATACAAATTGCAACAATAAGATGGACTGCATTTGAGCAGGTTGCTCTGGGAATTGGATTCCCTCAAAGGATTAGTGCTCTGCTTTATTTACATAAATGGCCTCAATAAAGATGTTAGTTGCAGGACAGTTAAATTGACACAATACCTGAGCTGTGTAGAAAATGTAGGAAAATGTTTGGAAGCTACTAAAGTAAATAACTCGATCTTAAATTGGGCAGCCTTGTGTAAAAAGAAAATGAACATCTATGATTATAATGTTATGACGACAACAGCAATGCAGACATAAATATTTATTGGGAAGTAGCTAAATTTAGATGTTTGGAAAAGGCTTTGCCATAATAGTTATCCCAAGTCTATTCATGTACAGCCATTTGGTATTTTTTTAAAAGGGCAAACAGGAAGCTGGAATTATACAGTAAAGAGGTATTGAGTATAAATGGAAGGAGAGTATAAGTTCAGGCCCTTTTCCAGACTACATTTATAGTAACCCCTCCCTGTTCCCATTAGAAGGGTATTTTTAAGTACAAAGAAGGGCCACAAACAGGTTCCATGGCAACAGTGGGGCACTAAGTAGAGGGGGGCAGGCTTCCGGACACTTTTTTAAACATTTTTGTTCAGAAATGAGATGATAAACTAAAAACACTGCACTGTGAAAATCGAACACAAACTCACAAGCTATTCACAATTTCTTCAAAACCTTGTAAAAAGTGCAAAATAACAATGGCATATTTAATATATTTAGTTTCAAATGTGACTCAACTCGGCCACCAAAAACATTAGCAGCACATTTCGTACAGTATTATCTACAGCACAGCTTGTCTGCAAACACACACGCAATGTATGGAACGGCTTGTAGTAGAGCCAGAGTCCCTTGCGATGTTTTAAGTCCAAGCTTGTCACACTGCTGCATTTTCACTTGCAATTTTTTAAATTTTTAATTCCGTATAGGAATGTTGCATTCAACAATAAATCACTAATACAAATGATATGGTTAGTCTTGTGCTTCCTGTCTCTTGAACCAATAGCACATTAAAAGATGTAACAATAATGTAAAAATTATAATACTTTTGAATATATAGTGTCTTTTCTTACATGGTAAAGGAAGCAATAAAATAATGATGACATAAAGGAATAAAACAGAATAAAGACATTCCATATTGAATAATACAGTAATAGCGATACATGTGAAGTATTTAACCTGTATTTATATTTTCTCTTTTTAAATTATGCATTTAAAAGCTCTTGATGTGCCCTAGTATGCTTACACCCTCAAGATGGAATGCACAGCTGTGTTAAACATACATTATTTTTGCTGTGCCTGATTGGAAGACTTACTCTTATCCCTGTGGATGATGAAGCTCTATAAAGGAGGTACTTCTTTCATTCAAGCAAAACGGAACAGTGGGAGCACCGATGGCAGTTAGAGAACGGACTCACTCTCGATGATCAGCCGGGCCTCGTCCGAGACGGCGGTGCCGAGCTCGTTGGCGGCATAGCAGCGGTATCGTCCCCGGTACTGCTCCACCGGGTCACTCGCCACCACGGTGAACGTTCCAGAATTGTTCGACACCGAAGTCCCAGGGTCCGCGATGGGGTCGAAGCGCGTCCCGTTCCTAGTCCAGCGAAATCTGGCGACCGAGCGGGAGAGGCTGTGAGGTTATTACTCTTACCACGTTATAACGATCTCATATCTTGTGTTGTCTGTCTCCTGAGTATTATAATCAATTTACTGCCATGCAAACAATCAGAGCCATTTCCTGGAATGAGAGACTGACACCCATCAATGACTTTTCAAGGCTTTTCATCACTGCAGTGACTGCCATTGACTGTGTGGGTATGGTCTGGTATAGACTGTGTGGGAATGATGTTGTATAAGCTGTGTGGGAATGATCTGGTAAAGACCGTATGGGAATGTTCTGGTTTAGACTGTCTGGGAATATAGTCTGGTATAAACTGAGTGGGAATGATCTGGTATAGACTGTCTTTGTCATGGGTCAAGGTGAGGTGGACCCAAATGCAGACTCGGACAACAGACTGGCGAAACTCCCGTAGGGGATGTTTAATTCGAAAGTACACAATACAGCAGGCAGTCTCGTAGTCAGTTCATGCAAAGATCAAAACCAGAAAAATCCACTGGGCAAAAGTACAAAATCGGAAGGCAAAATCAAAGTCGGTGAACAGGCGGAGGTCAGAAAAGGAAATCAGCAAAACAAAGACGGCAGGCAAAAATCGGTGGTCGGGAAAACAGGCCAGATGTAAACATGAGTCAAACAAACGAGAGCGTAAACGCTGGAAAGGCACTGTAAACAGAAGGCACAATCTGGCAAAGAAGAACAGGGAAACAGAATATATACCAAGGAAACCAGGTGCGTGAAATGAGAGAGAATGAACAGAGTGTGAACATGCAAACAGGGAATAGGTGAATGAAATAACTGATTAACCAGTGTGTGAGAATGCGGCCAGAACAGGTGAGAGTGATCAGCTGAGGGGAGAGAGAGTAGAGGAAAAACCACGCCCACACAAAAACCGAAACAAAGATCGTGCAGGAGAAAAACAGATAGTTAACTAAAAGGTGACAAAAAAAAAAACAGAAACATCACAGTCTTGGATTAGTCTGGTATAGAATATGTTGAAAAGATCTTGTATAGAGAGTGGGCATAGTTTGGTATAGACTGATATTGTATAGACTGTGTTAGAAAGATCTTGTATAGACTGTGTGGGAATAGTTTGGTATGGACTGTGTGGAAATAATCTGGTATAGACTGTGTTGGAAAGATCTTGTATAGACTGTGTGGGAACAGTCTGGCAAAGACTGTGGGAATGATCTGGTATAGACTGTGTGGGAATAGTCTGGTATAGACCATGTTAGAAAGATCTTGTATAGACTGTGTGGGAACAGTCTGGCAAAGACTGTGGGAATGATCTGGTATAGACTGTGTGGGAATAGTCTGGTATAGACCATGTTAGAAAGATCTTGTATAGACTGTGTAGGAATAGTCTGGTATAGACTGTGTTAGAAAGATCTTGTATAGACTGCGTAGGAATAGTCTGGTATAGACTGTGTTAGAACAATCTTGTATAGACTGTGTGGGAATAGTCTTGTATAGACTTTGTTGGAAATACCTTGTATAGGCTGTGCAAAATGTTCTGGAGTGCTGCATGGACCTTCATAGTTATGTTTGAAAAATC
This sequence comes from Anguilla rostrata, assembly GCF_018555375.3. Taxonomy (NCBI): domain Eukaryota; kingdom Metazoa; phylum Chordata; class Actinopteri; order Anguilliformes; family Anguillidae; genus Anguilla; species Anguilla rostrata. The sequence goes on from NC_057945.1 coordinate 6,303,785, forward strand.
CAGGAAAATATTATCCTAACTATTTCATAAAGGTAATTCGTAAAATTTGAAATTTTCATATGTGACAGTCGTGACTCAGCAGAAGAGATGTCATGCTATCGGAGAAAAGATGAAGGCCAAATGACAGTGGAACTGTAACTCTAAACTGCACTGACACGTGTGGGTAAGACAGGAGAGTTAGTGTGGGAATCAGCTACATTCAGTCCGAGGAAACAGTAAGTATTGGATGATTAGACACTAACGTTGGTGGGGGATTCCCAGAAGCATTGCAGACAAGAATGATGTCATCGACAGGAAAGGCAGTGTATGACTTTGGCTGGGCGGTAATCGTGGGCGGCTTCTTCACTGCAAGGAGAGACAAAGGACATCAGTCCAGACTGACCACAGTGGCTGAACACCGATGTTCATGTACACTCAACACATGGGGTGGTCAATAAAGCAGTACAATTGTGTAAAATAATTCCCCGTAAATAAATAATCTATAAACTACAAGCAAAATGGTGGATGTGCACTGCCAATATTACATATTAAATTCAAATGTGAAAATGCATATTTCAAATAGGCCTCTGTATTAATAATACTGCCCATCACTGCTTAGTGATATTTTATGGTAATGGCCTCATAACTTTTCAAACCAAACAGGTGTGAGCCCCTTTAGGGGAACTTAAAATTATAATTTCTTATTTTCTTACAATTGTCCTGGCCTCAGAACTTGTATGACATATATTTTATATTTTGTCGGCAACTGCAAATCATTATTTGAATTGATGACATCATTGGAATGTAACTCCTCCTCTTTCAGTCACTTCAGTGACTGAAAGGTGTCTTTTGAGTCAGAGTCACAATATTTCAGACACATCTGAAGGTTTGGAATCTTTCTTCGGTTTCAAATGAACAGCAGTCTCCACTCAGTTTTCTGGATTCAGTCTCAGCGGGGGGAAAGGGGAGGAGTTATGCACAGGTAACATCATAATTTAGGATGGGGCTTTATAATTTTTCTTTGTTGTGGGAATATTATTAATATTAAAGAGATGGATAGGTTATTCTTAAGATGATGATGGACCAAGGTTTTGAAATGCCCAACTGTATTCACCCAACTGCACTCATTGCAGCAAGCTCCGCTACCAATTCAGAAGAACCCAGACAAATGTGTTGGCAAACTGCTGTCTCTTTCATAGCACGGTCCACAAGTCCAGCTCATACAGACATGAGTCAGGGGAAGATGCCCCATGTGCAGCAGGTGCCTGTCTGACCAGCGGGGGATGTGAGACAATGTCATCCTTCTCTGGCGATGCTACAGCCAATTATGTGCTTCCCTGTGAGGCTGCCAGCCAGTCAGCACTGGTGAAATCTGGATTCAATACCAGGCCGTGCAGCCCAACCACACAATAGAACAGTGCCTTAACAGATGCCTGACCATGGGGCCCATCCACACACTCCAACAGTGACTTAACAGATACCAGACTGTGGGGCCCATCCACACACTGGAACAGTGCCTTAACAGATACCAGACTGTGGGGCCCATCCACACACTGGAACAGTGCCTTAACAGATACCAGACTGTGGGGCCCATCCACACACTCCAACAGTGCCTTAACAGACACCAGATTGGGGGCCTATCCACACACTGGAACAGGGCCTTAACAGATACCAGACTGTGGGGCCTATCCACACACTCCAACAGTGACTTAACAGATACCAGACTGTGGGGCCCATCCACACACTGGAACAGGGCCTTAACAGTGTGGCCATATCAGACAGTCATTTCAGGCAGATGAAAATGATAATGCTGTCTGACTATTTAACTTCTGCAAGACCATATTTGAAAAAAAAAAAACAATATAATTGTTTGAATAAATGGAAGTCACATTATTCTGCTATATCTCTTTCAGGACCTTGTTGGACCTGCACATGCTCATTGGGGTATAAATGGAATCTCTCCTCAACCTCTCCCACAACTCCGTCTCTCCATCATCTTTCCTCAACCTCTCCCACAACTCCCTCTCTCCATCATCTCTCCTTTACCTCTCCCACAACTCCCTCTCTCCATCATCTCTCCTTTACCTCTCCCACAACTCCCTCTCTCCATCATCTTTCCTCAACCTCTCCCACAACTCCCTCTCTCCATCATCTCTCCTCAACCTCTCCCACATCTCTCTCTCTCCATCATCTCTCCTCAACCTCTCCCACAACTCCCTCTCTTCATCATCTCTCCTTTAGTTCTCCTGCACCTCTGCTATATTACTTCTCTGTCTCTCTTTTTTCATCGCTCATGAACAGACTTAGTAAGTATTACAACTCAGACATTAAGAAATGTAAACACAGGAATGATGAGGAGCAGTGTGGCTTATCAGCAACGTGCTGGATGCTTTCCGAGTAAAATGAGAGAGACACAGAGGATCTGGGCAGGAAAATATACTTACAGTTGCTTATTTTGTCTGTTTGTCCAGTGTGAACAGCAGTAGGAAGGAATTCAGAGGAAAAAATTAGTAACACACGCACACACACACATGCTCTCTCACACACAGACACACATGCACACACAATCACAGCATAGTTAGACATGCACATATAATGAGTATCTGCATGTGTGTGAGAGAGCGAGAGTGCATGCATGCGTGTGTGTGTGTGTGTGTGTGTGTGTGTGTGTGTGTGCTATTTATATTATTTTCAATCAATCAATCAATTTTTATTTGTATAGCACTTTTAACAAAGGAGCTTTGTCACAAAGCAGCTTTACAGAGAACCGGCCCCCAAAGAGTAAGCCTAGGGCAACAGTATTTTCAAATATCTATTTAGATCTGTCTCTTTGGGATCATGAAAATGAGCAAAAATGATAATTACTGCTAATCTGTCAGCAGTAAACACATAAAATCTGAGAGTAAAATATACTAAATAAAATTTTAAGGGATCTAGCCACCCTTTCTCCCCCCCTCTCCCCCACCAGTGTTCTCTCCCTCCCTCTTCCCTTCTGTCTCCCTCTCCTTCCTCCCCCTCTCTCACAAATTGAAAGACGACATTTTGACCTCTCCTCTTCTCCCCTCTGTCTGTGACTTTTGAACTATGACCCCTGAACCATGAGGGTCAGAGGTTTTGGTGTGTGTCTGTGTGTGTGTGTGTGTGCATGCGTGTGTGCATGTATGTGTGTGTGCATGAGTGAGAAACAGAGAAAGAGAGAAAATATACAGTAATAAAAAGAAACAGCATAAAACAAAAAGCCTAAAATAATAATAATAAAAAAGAAAAAATCTGCATATAAAAAAATCTGCATATAAAATAGAAAATATTTTAAATTATTTTTAAGCGATTTAAAACTTGTGATTTCTAATCTCAGGTAATCCCCAGATAATTGTGCACGATCTGTGTGTTGCAGACTGGCGTTAGAGACTCCGGCACTGGACTGTAGGAAGAGAGAATATCAGGCACTTACAGCTATCGGGGACGTGGATGGCCCCCTGGATCGGCTGCGGAACGAGGGACGAGATGAGGAAGAGCAGGAGGAGGAGGAGAGGAGCGCGTGATCTCCCACCCCCGGCCCGCTGATGCTTCGTTGAAGGCATAGCTCACTGTCCCCTTCATGCACACGCCCGAGCCAGGCTTTGTCTGACGCGCACACACACGCGCACGCACGCCGGAGATCTGCTTTGTCTGACGCGCGCACACACACACGCCGGAGATCCGCTGTGTCTGGCACGCGCGTGTGCGCTCGCTCGCTCACGCACGGCACGGACTCCCGGTGTCACGCACACACGCCCGCACGCGCGCACACACACACACACACACAGTGTCCCTCTCTCCTCTGGAGGATCGGGCCTCTCTCCAGGCCTCTCAGCTGGTGCTCAGGACACACGTGCTTCTGCTCCTGCCTTCTCTCACTCGCCGGCCTCTGCCTCCGCTGGAACACGAAAGGGGACGGGGGGGGGGGGGAGCGAGGGAACAGAGAGGGAGGGGCAGGGATGGACAGATTGATGGAGGTCAGAAAGGAGGAGAGGAGGCAGGGGAGAGGACAGGAGAGGTTGCGTTAGGAAAAAAAAAAAAACAGGGAGATATTTCAATTAAACCATTTCAGAATACCTCAGGTAGCCACTGACAACCAGGATTAATCCGGATGTACAGAGAGAGACAGACTGATCGAAAGGGATGACAAACACTGAAGGGACACTCTGTGGCACCAGATTGGAGATACGAAAAAACAGAATGGGCAGATTCACAGGGAGATTGACGGCAGGAGGGAGCTAATTAGCTGAATGTGCAGATGAGGCGAGGTCACAGATCTCCAGTAGAGTTCGTTTCCTGCTTCTGTCCTGCTTTTATTGATGTGACAGTCAAGTCCAGGCACAATCAAACCGCAACACGCTTCATAATTAAACTTCACATTTTACTAATGGCCAATTAGGAAGAACATCTCTGTGAGGTTAGTTGGACCAGAAGGCTTTGTAGATGAGTTTATGAGTGTTGTGTGTCTCTCTGTCTTATATTTTGAAAGAAGGCAGCAGAGATCTCCATGACATTAATCATTAATGAGTGATTAATCAGAGTACTTTATGATAAGTGGATATTTCGGTTGTTGTTTTTCCTTTGTCTAGCTGGAAAAGATCAGGTCTCCATGTGTGTTTCAATCAACGGGACTGGTTTATGACCACGCCCAGTTCACACAGGGACTGGTGTATGATCACGCCCAGTTCACACATGGACTGGTGTATGGCCACGCCCAGTTCAGGCAGGGACTAGTTTATGACCACACCCATTTCAGGCAGGGACTGGTCTATGACCATGCCCAGGTCAGGCTAGGACTGGTCTATGACCACGCCCAGTTCAGGCAGGGACTGGTCTATGACCATGCCCAGTTCAGATAGGGACTGGTCTATGACTACGCCCAGTTCAGGCAGGGACTGGTTTATGGCCACGCCCAGTTCAGGCTAGGACTGGTCTATGACCACGCCCAGTTCATATAATTCAAGCCAGGCATGTTTTGTGAGCACGGCTCCATTGAAGCCAGGAGGGATGTGTGGCCACACCCACAATTTGACATTACATAGAAAAGGGTGTGCCCCAAATCCTAACCTTCTAATTAAACATGCAGTTTAACAGGCTGTAAACAAAGGACATAATGTCAAGTGAGAAATTTCACCAATGTGCTGCTAAAGAAGCTTACCTTGCCACAGACTGAAAAATAATTTTAAAAAACAAAAAAGCAAAAACCCATATGAAGTAATGGCAGTTGGATATAGAACAAGGATTTGACAAAATACATCACTTGTAATGGAAAATCTATTGGAAGTGATGGTGAATATGTATTTATTGTTAGGTCAGCAATCTTAAACCACAAGTAATTGGGTCAGATAACAATGAAACACATTTGAAAAGGTTTGCCCTGTACGTATTTTCAAACATTCACAAACCCATTACATTTATTTCCTGAACAATACCAAACAAAGACGTATCCGTGGAAATAAAAACCTCAAATTGAAGAATAATGTTTATACATTAAATGGCGTGTAAAATGAAACTGAAATTCATAACGCTAACACAACTAACTGAGATATAAGGGGTGGGGCAGGGTGGGGGTTGAGCTGGAGAGTGACAGCTGTGGAAGCAAGAACCCAACCTTAATTACACATCCGATCTCCCAAGCAATTCATTACCTCTCTCTCTCTCTCTCCTTGCTCTTACCTCCCCCACTCTCTCCCCCTCCCTCCCTCTCCCCCTCTCTCTCTCTCTCAGCTTTTGTTCCTGTCCGCTGGACGGTGTGGCTCAGCGGCCTCCTCTCTGGCAGCTGACAGATTTGCCCCAGGGGCCGGGGCAGGTCCCGAGGGGCGCGAGCAGCGAGGAGCTTTTCCGAAACCGCCAGCTCGGGTTCCCTTTTAACGGGCCCGCCGTGGAGGAAGTGCGGAGTTAATGTAGCCCCGCCCCTTGGCCCCTCCCACCAATCTGTGCCTGCCTCACCTGGCAGCACGCCACCACACACACACACACACACCACACACACACACACACACACACACACCACTCACTCACTCACACACACACACACACACACACGCGCACACACACACACACACACACACTCACACACATACACACACACACACACACGCGCACACAGAAAGGGAGACAGAGGGTTGCACATGTGCATTACAGGCCCCGTCTGGAAGCCCCGCTCCACACACTCAATAAAAACATCATCTGTCGGCTGTGGAAACTGGCCCAGCACAAAACGCAGATCCCAGAGGTAGCCACTGTCTAACTTACTGTTTTTGTTTGCAATCACTCTCAAGCCACACAATGCTTACTTACATTGTGTCTGACACAGACAGAGACAGAGAGAATGTGTGTGCGCATGTTTGAAAAGGCATAAAAGTGTATGTGCACATGTGTGTTTGTGTGTGTGTGTGTGTGTGTGTGTGTGTGCATGAAATGATGAGTAAGCGTGTGTGTCTGCGTGCGCCTGATGTGTCTCGTCATCCGTGCTCTTTAAATATTGAAGAGCTCCAGCTGTGTGGATGTGTAAGGCCAAGGCGGGGGGGTTAATAAACTAATACATGCCCCTCCCCCTCCCCCTCCCCACAGGCTATTTTCTCTAAGATAGGGAAGAAGACGCTGAAAGAAAGAGGGGCAGAGAGGAATTGAAAGCGAGATTAATTTACTCCAGACATAATGGTGTGTGTGGAGGGGGGTGGCGCGTAAGTTAACTCAGACCCTCAGCACAGAGTTAATTATTCATAGCGGGTCCTGTCTCTGTCAGTACAATTTGCCCCAAATTCGCTAACATTCATAATTCATACTCACTATTTACTCTTCTCTTGGGGAGTGTGGGGCCCCAATTCTGCCTTCTCCTGTCTGTGTCTCTCCCTCCTTCATTTTCTCTCTGTCTCTATCCCTCTCTTTCACCCCCTCCCTCTCTCTCTCTCTCCCTGTCTGCATGTCCGCATAGTCATCCATTACAGCCCTATCCCATGCACGCAGCCACACAGCCTGAGGTCCGCAATGCCAAAGGCCTGCCCCACACACACAGCCACACACTGCTATACTTGCCCCACAATGCACTGTAATCCTCTCTGTTGTGAGTTACTGGCCTTTTTGAGCCTTCGGAGTATAACCTCCTAAGACCGGGCAATTCATTTTCGTCTTCTGTAAGGGACGTGAGTCTCCGGTCCTAATCTCAATAACCATATATTCTACTATGCTGAAACCTACATTACAAGAAACGATCAATAAAAATAAAAGGAATAATATTTTTGGAAAATATTTTCACCCCAAATTTTTTTTTTGAATTTTGTCGAAAAGGTAAATAATTAAACTTTTGTTCTGCTGGACGTCAGGAGTAGGCTAGAGCAGACCGTAGCTACAGGGCACCTAGCTCACCTGTCCCATGCGATGCTCAGCTTCGTACCTGAGCCCAGACGGGGGGTGTGGCATGAGCCGACAGCACGCAGGCATAGCCCCGCAGGCAAGAGCGGGTTCCAGGCCTTGTGCTCAGGAAGGTCATGTGAAAGCACATGGCAGAGCATGGCAGAGCTAACGAATGCTAGTTTCAAAACGCTATACAAATATCTAAGTGCATTGTGCAAACGCTCAATATACCGAATATTCAAATTTAAATTGGTGTAGTATCATACATATTTGACTACGTTCAAAATACACATCACAAACACTTACATAAAGCCAATCAATATGGCAAACACACGGTTGCAAATTCAAATCCAATTCTTCAGCAATAACCAACAAAAACCCAGCAGAAAGATGCAAGGTGAAAAGCAAATGAAAACTTAAGTGGAATTTCCCACTTAAGATCAATTTAAAATAAATAACATAAATAACAAATTTGTAAATGCAATCAGTTACAACGCAATAAGAAAACATGCATGCCAGCAGCTACCACCAAGCTCTATGAGTCAACAGTCAAGACCTCATGCAATGACCTACAGTGCCTGAAATCAAGATGCACAGATGAAGATGCCCACAGAAAAAATCATTTTGCTAGGAGTTAACATTACCTGAGCAAACAACAGTGAAACAGACTTCTCAACTGTTAGAGTTCTGTCCCCATACACTGAATCCACTCACGAAAATGTTGATGCAAAGCCAGAATACTGAGCGAAAGCACAGAGGACATCGGCCTAAGAAACGCAACCCAGCTACAGAAACTCCGGATATGCTACTAAAAACATTTCAGCAGCTTGTGAAAGAGCAGGAGCAACACTGACTGCAAAGCCCTGAATCCACCCACACTGCATGCACTGTAGGAACTGAAATAGAAAGTGAAAGTGCAAAACACTGGTCACTGCACTGTACTTTGCTATGCAGTCAAGCTACTGCACTGCGCTATGTAGTCAAACACAGGCTACTGCATTGTGCCATGCAGTCAAACATTGGCTATTGCACTGCACTGTGCAGTCAAACATTGGCACTGCACTGCGCTGTGTATTCAAACACTGGCTACTGCATTGTGCCATGCAGTCAAACATTGGCTATTGCACTGCACTGTGCAGTCAAACATTGGCTACTGCACTGCGCTGTGTATTCAAACACTGGCTACTGCACTGCGCTATGTATTAAAACACTAGCTACTGCACTGCGCTATGTATTGAAACACAGGCTACTGCACTGCGCTATGTAGTCAAACACTGGCTACTGCACTGCGCTATGTAGTCAAACACTGGCTACTGCACTGCACTATGCAGTCAAACACTGGCTATCTCTCTCTCTTTTCCTCTCTCATAGTTCCATAAATTCATATGGAGAAAGGAAGTGTACTCAATGTGCATTATGTTATACACATTTAACAGAACAGCGCAGAATTACACACAGAAGGATACAATGAAAAGTAAAAGGAACAGTGTATAACTATTATTATGAAATAATAGCATTTACATTGATTTAACAGATGCTGTTGTCCAAAACAACTTACGATGAAAGAGAACATAAGTGCATTACTACCATGTCTGGCCAATAACATTTCCAAACGAGCGGGTGTCAAGGCAACATCAGTAACAAGCGCTAAATGTAAAAATGACTTGTATCGACCTAGAATGATTAATTATTTTATTATGCACCATAATAAAATAATAGCCTAGCACCACATGAATGGTCTATTATTATGTAGCTACATATGGTACCCCCTCAATGGTTACAGAGGGGCTCCCTTGTCTTAGTCCTAACACAACAAAGTGCCATGTGGGGAATGGGGTGGGTCAAACTTTGTAAGGTTTTAGTATCTGAGCGTGTTTCATGGGCAGCAGAATGCAATAGAGCACAATTACCCTAATAGTATGAGGGCTGCAGCCATTTTTTGTGTCAATGTAAAAGTTCTATTAAGGCTACTCCATTATTTAGCATTCTAATCCATTATCTTCCATTACATGTCTGTTCTACAGCTCTAAGACAGCAGTTAGCCTAATCTTACTGGGAGCGCATTGCACTTAGCTTCGGATACCATCTTACCCTTAAAGTTTCATTCATTTCATTCGCTTTTTTGCATTCGTTTTAGTTAAGCAAGGCCTAATAGCTAGTGAGGTATCTTTGCCAGCAATCCTAGTTATAATTGTGGAAAAAGCACAAGATAATCTCAGGTTCCTTATGCACTTAAAGCAATGTAGCTAATTAGCCATGCTCAGTCTAGCCAGCAAACATCATTTGATTCAGTGCACATCATTCCTTGTTTAATTACAGTTAGCTACCATGAATACATGCAATCTTTAAACTGCCTGAATTATTATTTGCGAGCTGGCTGTTAACTAAATTGGCAAGCTAGCAATCTGCTACAATGACCATGAAGGACTTGTTCTAGTGACCAAGCTAGCTAACTTAATTTG